>NW_027197635.1:0-57690 GCF_038502225.1 Cherax quadricarinatus | reverse complement strand
AAAATCATCTCTATTTCTGTAATATATCTTCTATTTTATCAAATGATACCAAGAAACCAAGAGTAAAACAATAAAAAAACATTCAAAAATACACTGCAAAAATTGCTACTTTAACCCTTTCAGGGTCGCCAAGCCCTCTCCGAGATTTGTTCTCAGGGTCGCCAAATTTTCAAAAAAAAAAAAAATATATATATTTTCTCGTGAAAAGATAGAGAATCTTTTCCCGATCATAATGACACCAAAAGTATGAAATTTGATGGAAAACTTACGGAATTATGCTCTCGCGAAGTTAGTGGTCTGAACTGATTTTTACGCATCAGTGATTTTGCCCACTTTGAGCCCTATTTTCGGCCAATTCCAGTGTACTAATCGACAAAAATCATAATTATTTCGCTAGAACTCCATTTTTCTATCGAATGAGTACAAGAAACCACCCATTTACCAATTTCAACTATCCAATAAAGTGGTCAGAATTTAACAATTTTACCAATTTCACACAAATTTCAAAAGATGCCAATTTCCGAATAGGGTCCAGAATAAACAAGAAAGACATTCCTGGCACTAAAATAACATTTCCTCTGTTCATTAGTCATGTCCCCAGGCCCCTCTTACATTCTTTTGCTTTCCACTTCGAATTTTTATTCTCACAATAAATGGAAGATTTACTGTTATGCAGACTACTGCATTAGTGTAGAAATGGTATAAATAATATCAGCGCACTTGTGAAAGAATATTAGACTCACCAGTTGGCGTGTATTGGACGCTTAGCACGATTTGTTTACTTTTGAACTTTGGTAAAAGTCGAACATTTCTGCTACTTTGAGCTCAATTTCAAGGTACAGTGGAACCTCAAATATCGAACTTTCTTCGGTCCAGAAGTCTGTTCGAGTGCCTTTACCGAATGAATTTATTCCCATCAGGAATAATGTAAATTAGATTAGTCAATTTCAGACCCTTAAAAATACACTTATAAAAGCACTTACAAAAATACACTTACATAATTGGTTGTGTTGGGAGCAGTTCAATTTTTGAGGTTCCACTGTACTTTTCATTGTAAAACCAGTCAAAATCATCTCTATTTCTGTAATATGTCTTCCATTCTATAAAATGAGATCAGGAAAACTAGAATACGTGTACAATCATAAATATCATATGAAAATACAGTGCAAAGAGTCGCTGTTTTAATCCAAAAACACAGTCAAAGTTTTTTTTTCTCATTACGCACTGTGTGCTGCAGGATTTTTATTATACTGCGCACAGTGACCACATAGACCCCTTCTTTCATATGTAGGCCTACCAGCTTTCTCTCACTAGATTTGAGGGCGCTAGAATTTAGGCATACTAGTGCATCAAAAACCCTGGTGCGCAAGCCGTACTAGTACAGCCGAAACCCTGAAAGAGTTAAACCAGATGCATGGTCACAGTTTTTTCTCCTATCATGTACTGCATGGGGCAGGATTTTTTTTTATATGGTTCAAACTCACTGCACAGACCTACTCTCTCATATCTAGGCCCAAATTTGCTGCTCACAGTTCATCGCATAGTTCTATGGCGTGGACTCTGACCTCAAAACTGTAGTACTGTGGCACAGAACATGAAAGACTTCAGATGGCAGTTATGTTCCTGAAAACAGCATCTAATTAAAAAATCATCTAAAATGAACTGAAGTACACATGGGAAAATAGGGTTATGTTCATTACACCCCTAATTTTTTTTTAAAGCATTGTACGTAATTCGTTTTTTTTTATTCATTACATTATAGTTGTCACTGCTTGTTACAAAAATGTGTGGGGAGGGTTGATGTGACTCTGTACAAGGAAGGCAGGTGGGCGGGCAGCCGGCCAGCCAGACGGCCGAATATGTATTACACACGTTCCAGAATCGATTTTTATTTAGGGCATAGGTTACAGGACATTCTGGCAGGATGCCACTACCAGTGGTATCAGAAATGAATGGATGTTGCACATGGGTTACTATCAAGGTTTTTGATATTTCATTGACCACTTGTGGTCACATCCATCTCAAAGCCACTAAACTCTGGGTCATCATCACTTTCCTCTTAAAAGTGGAGTGTTAGTACAACATGACATCAGTGGTGTTTGCCACGCTATTTGCTCTAGCTGGCTCTCAGTTGAAATGGTGCTCCCACAGGTACTAAGTGGTCCTAGATTTTTTAATACTGTGCACACCAAGTGTTAAGACTCATTATATACTGACCAAGCATTTCAGGCCAATCATGCCAAATTTGGAGGCATGAAAAATAAAATGTAGATCTATGTTTGGAGCGCTAGTGGTACAAACGTAGATCTACGTTTGGACAGTTTAAGGGTTAATGGTATTTCAATTAATTTCAGTGAGGAAAACTGATTTGATAAATGAGCAAACTGAGCTACGAGCTAGATCGTGGAACCGATTAAACTCGTAAGTTGAGGTACCACTGTATCTTGGAAGTAAGTCATTGACCTATTTCATGTTGTATTACCGTTAATAGTAAACAGATTGAAAGGAATTTCCCAGCAAACATAAAATTGAATGTTTTAATTTTGGGTGGTGACACTCTTGAAGTGTTAGTAAGGGGTGATTCCTTGATTATCAAAGAATTCGTTTACTGATGTGGTCTTAGGGACAGAGCTCCATCGGTAAGTAAGGAGAGGCTGTACTGAAATCCATCGATAACAAACATCAACAGCAGACCTTCGTTTAACACGGTTTTCTTTGGCACGTTTTGGTTATAGCACTATTGAAGAACTGCAGCATATTTCTGTATAACGGTTCATATTACTGACTGGCTGACTTACTGACTGACTTAAAGTTAGAATTTTTCACTGAAGAGGACCTAGAAACAGTGTTTAGAGCAGCTGATGCCTTACCGTCAGTTGTATTATGTACTGCGGGGTAAAATGGAACAGAAACCCATTACAGAATTTATGCACACTCCAGTACAACCATCGACTTCAGTATCAGAACCTCTACCATCCACCTCAGCACAGTAGGGCCACAGCATAACTCTCCATAATCATCCACAAATGCAAGCACCCACAATTTAAGGTAAGAAATACTATTATTTCTGTTGCATTTACAATCTTCACCAATAAAAACAACATAATACATCACAACAATGAACTACAATCACATTTTTACTTTTATTTTTGTAAGATATATTGGTCTAAAACAAAGTTGTTTGGCGTTTTGGGGGCCCACAGAAACGTAGCCCTATTTTTCCCATAATTTCTTCAGTTTGCCTAACATGGTTTTAACTAAAATGGTGTTTTCAGGAACATAACTACCATGTTAAACAATGGTCTACTGTAAATGAAAAACAATTCAGACAGAGCCTAATAAAAAAAAGAACTAAATGATACACTTCAACATTTACTAATCTAATACATAAGGCCAAACAAATGTATTATGTAAACAAATTTAATAAAATATATGGCGATACGAAAAGACCTGGAAAACTCTGAAATTTTGGGCTCTAGAAAACTTTCTAGAAACAGAGAGATTAACTTAGAAAAATCAGACAAACCACACATACAGCATATAGACTGCCAATAAACTTAATGTCTTCTTTTCTACTATAGGATCAAAACTAGCAAGCAAAATCCCAAAAGCAAATACTCAGCCACAAGACTACCTCACTGGTAATTACCCACATACTCTATATACATCACCAACAAATCCTACTGAAGTCTCACTAATAATTAAATCATCAAAAAAACAAGGCAGGAGACCTAAATAACTTGCCACCAATCATGTATAAAAAAGCAGCTCCTGTGCCATCCCCCATTACTGCAACACTATTTAACAAATCTGTTGAATTTTCAACATTTCATCCACACTTAAGACAGCAAGGGTCACCCCGATCCTCAAAGGATCCTACAGAACTAAATAACCACAGACCAATACTGAACTTGCCTTTGCTCTCTAAATTCTTCAAAAAAAAAAAAAAAAAAAAATCTACTCCTACCCCCTATCCCATAACATACTGAAACCCTGCCAGTTTGGATTTAGGCTGAAAAAAAAAAAAATCATGAATGATGCAATTATTCAGATGCTTGAATTATTATACACAGCAATTGAAAAAATGAATATCCTCTTGGGTTCTTCACAGACCTACAGAAAGCATTTGATATAGTAGACCACAATATCTTGCACCTAAAACTAGAGCATTACAGGGTCAGAGGACACTCTCTCTATTACCTAAAATCTTATCTTAGTGGCAGACACCAGTATGTATACACAAATGGTGTGACCTCCCATACTCAGCCTGTAGTTGTTGGAGTGCCACAGGGAAGTGTCCTAGGTCCTCTACTCCTTCTTATTTACATCACTGACCTCCCAAATGCATCACGTCTCCTCAAACCATTTCTATTCGCAGATGACACCACTATGTCTTCTCCCACCCAAACCTGGCTACACTAAGTAACACTGTAATATATTCTTACCTCACCTATAATATTTGTGCTTGGGGATCTACCATGGCCAATCACCTTAAACCTTTAACCCTTCCAGGGTCGACAGGCCCTCTCCCTGACTCATTCTCAGGGTCGAGAAATTTTCAAAAAAAAAAAAAAAAAAAAAACTATGAAAAGATAGTTGTTTTTTCTAAACATTATAGGCTAAAAAAAAAATTTTGCTATCAATACTTACCAAGATATGGAGGCGTGAAGTAGACAGTAAATGAGCCACATGTGGCATCATCGCCGACTGCTGGTCACCCGGTATTTTTGTATTTACTTTTTTCTACTTTTTTCTATTATTAAGTTTTTTCTCTTTACATACTACACAATAACTGCACAAACACTGTTATCACTATATTGTTTACAAAACTTGTTTACACGAACGATATAAAATGTTGTTTATTACTATTTTTCTATATTTTATATACACATACAGTCTGGGCTGGTGCAAGTATGAGTAGTGGGTGAGCTGAAGAGGGTTGGAATAGTTTAAAAAATGCAGTATTAGAATGTGGGACAGAAGTTTGTGGTTATAGGAGGGTGGGTGCAGGAGGAAAGTGGAGTAATTGGTGGAATGATGAAGGGTGTGATAAAATAGAAAAAGGTAGCTTATGAGAGGTTTTTACAAAGCAGAAGTGTTATACGAAGAGTAGAGTACATGGAGAGTAAAAGAAAGGTGAAGAGAGTGGCGAGTGTGTGCAAAAGGAGAGCAGACAATAGAGTGGGAGAGGCACTGTCAAGAAATTTTAATGAAAATAAGAAAAAATTTTAGAGCGAGTTAAACAAGTTAAGAAGGCCTAGGGAACAAATGGATATGTCAATTAAGAACAGAGTAGGGGAATTAGTAGATGGGGAGATGGAGGTATCGGGTAGATGGCGAGAATATTTTGAGGAACTTTTAAATGTTGATGAAGAAAGGGAGACAGTAATTTCATGCACTGGCCAGGGAGGTATACCATCTTGTAGGAGTGAAAAAGAGCAGGATGTGAGTGTGGGGGAGGTGTGTGAGGCATTACACAGAATGAAAGGGGGTAAAGCAGCTGAAACTGACAGGATCATGCCAGAAATGTTAAAAGCAGGGAGGGATATAGTGTTGGAGTGGTTGGTATTTTTGTTTAATAAATGTATGAAAGAGGAGAAGGTACCTAGGGATTGGCAGAGAACATATTTAGTCCCTTTATATAAAGGGAAGGGGGACAAAAGAAATTGTAAAAATTATAGAGGAATAAGTTTACTGAGTATACCAGGAAAAGTGTACGGTACGGTTATTATTGAAAGAATTAGAGTTAAGACAGAATGTACGATTGAGGATGAGCAAGGAGGTTTTAGAGTGGGTAGGAGATGTGTAGATCAAGTGTTTACATTGAAGCATATATGTGAACAGTATTTAGATAAAGGTAGGGAAGTTTTTATTGCATTTAGGGATTTAGAAAAGACATATGATATCGGATCATTATTTAATTGTAGCTACAGTTGGAGTAAAAGGTAGATGGGAAAAGAGGAAGGTGGCAACAACAAGTAAGAGGGAGGTGAAAGTGTATAAACTAAGGGAGGAGGAAGTTAGGGTGAGATATAAGCGACTAGTGGCAGAAAGGTGGGATAGTGCAAAGATGAGTAGTGGGGGGGTTGAAGAGGGTTGGAATAGTTTTAGAAATGCAGTATTAGAATGTGGGGCAGAAGTTTGTGGTTATAGGAGGGTGGGGGCAGGAGGAAAGAGGAGTGATTGGCGGAATGATGAAGTAAAGGATGTGATAAAAGAGAAAAAGGTAGCTTTTGAGAGGTTTTTACAAAGCAGAAATGTTATAAGAAGAGCAGAGTATATGGAGAGTAAAAGAAAGGTGAAGAGAGTGGTGAGAGAGTGCAAAAGGAGAGCAGATGAAAGAGTAGGAGAGGCACTGTCATGAAATTTTAATGAAAATAAGAAAAAATTTTGGAGTGAGTTAAACAAGTTAAGAAAGCCTAGGGAAAGTATGGATTTGTCAGTTAAAAACAGAGTAGGGGAGTTAGTAGATGGGGAGATGGAGGTATTAGGTAGATAGCGAGAATATTTTGAGGAACTTTTAAATGTTAAGGAAGAAAGGGAGGCGGTAATTTCAAGCACTGGTCAGGGAGGTATACCATCTTTTAGGAGTGAAGAAGAGCAGAATGTAAGTGTGGGGGAGGTACGTGAGGCATTACGTAGAATGAAAGGGGGTAAAGCAGCTGGAATTGATGGGATCATGACAGAAATGTTAAAAGCAGGGGGGGATATAGTGTTGGAGTGGTTAGTACTTTTGTTTAATAAATGTATGAAAGAGGGGAAGGTACCTAGGGATTGGCAGAGAGCATGTATAGTCCCTTTATATAAAGGGAAAGGGGACAAAAGAGATTGTAAAAATTATAGAGGAATAAGTTTACTGAGTATACCAGGAAAAGTGTACGGTAGGGTTATAACTGAAAGAATTAGAGGTAAGACAGAATGTAGGATTGCGGATGAGCAAGGAGGTTTCAGAGTGGGTAGGGGATGTGTAGATCAAGTGTTTACATTGAAGCATATATGTGAACAGTATTTAGATAAAGGTAGGGAAGTTTTTATTGCATTTATGGATTTAGAAAAGGCATATGATAGAGTGGATAGAGGAGCAATGTGGCAGATGTTGCAAGTACATGGAATAGGTGGTAAGTTACTAAATGCTGTAAAGAGTTTTTATGAGGATAGTGAGGCTCAGGTTAGGGTGTGTAGGAGAGGGAGACTACTTCCCGGTAAAAGTAGGTCTTAGACAGGGATGTGTAATGTCACCATGGTTGTTTAATATATTTATAGATGGGGTTGTAAAAGAAGTAAATGCTAGGGTGTTTGGGAGAGGGGTGGGATTAAATTATGGGGAATCAAATTCAAAATGGGAATTGACACAGTTACTTTTTGCTCATGATACTGTGCTTATGGGAGATTCTAAAGAAAAATTGCAAAGACTCACGAAATCATAATGACATGATTGCAAACAAACCATACCCCGGCCGGGATTGAACCCGCGGTCAGAGAGTCTCAAAACTCCAGCCCGTCGCGTGGCTAACGCGAAATACTATCTCCTGCTATCTGTTTTTCATTTATCCACACCAATAAGTCTCTCTCAACATTTTCTAACACTTGCGGTCACTGTTTCGTAATCACAGTTGCACCTTTTGCAAGAACATCTTCCTTGATTGCCGTTTTCTTGCTCACTATAGTAGAGATGGTTGACTGGGGTTTACTATACAACCTAACCAGCTTCGACACACGCACTCCACTTTCGTACTTTGCAATTATCTCTCTCTTCATTTCAACAATCATTAGCACCCTTGGTCTCGAAGGGTTGGCACTGGGAGCTTTCTTGGGGCCCATGGTGACTTATTTTGCAAAAACAGGCACCAAAAACAGTGATAATATGGAATGTACCGAATGTATCCTTAGATGTGCGCACACTGGCTGGCTTGTAAACACTGGCACACACGGGGCAGTTCAGGCCACACATGGACACGTCTCGTACGAACCACATCGCATACCGGGTTTTGTATCGGGAAGCGAGGCAAATTTTCTGCGATATAATGCATCGGTTACCGGATTTATCGGATACCGATAGCATCGCGAACCGGGGGGTCCACTGTATATGGAAAAGGTGGTAAGTTACTAAATGCTGTAAAGAGTGTTTATGAGGATAATGAGGCTCAGGTTAGGGTGTGTAGAAGAGAGGGAGACTATTTCCCTGTAAAAGTAGGTCTTAGACAGGGATGTGTAATGTCGCCATGGTTGTTTAATATATTTATAGATGGGGTTGTAAAAGAAGTAAATGCTAGGGTGTTCAGGAGAGGGGTGGGATTAAATTATGGGGATTCAAATACAAAATGGGAATTGACACAGTTACTTTTTGCTGATGATACTGTGCTTATGGGAGATTCTAAAGAAAAATTTCAAAGGTTAGTGGACGAGTTTGGGGGTGTGTGTAAAGGTAGAAAATTGAATATGAACATAGAAAAGAGTAAGATGATGAGGGTATCAAATAATTTAGATAAAGAAAAATTGTGGACGAGGAGTACGAAAGAAGTGAATGTTTTCAGATATTTGGGAGTTGAAGTGTTGGCGGATGGATTTATGAAGGATGAGATTAATCATAGAATTGATGAAGGAAAAAAGGCGAGTGGTGCGTTGAGGTATATATGGGGACAAAAAAAGTTATCTATGGAGGCAAATTAGGGAATGTATGAAAGTATAGTAGTACCAACATTCTTATATGGTTGTGAAGCTTGCGTTGTAAATGCCGCAGCGATGAGGCGGTTGGAGGCAGTGGAGATGTCCTGTCTAAGGGCAATGTGTGGTCTGAATATTATGCAGAAAACTCGGAGTTTGGAAATCAGAAGGTGTGGAGTTAATAAAAATATTAGTCAGAGGGCTGAAGAGGGGTTGTTGAGGTGGTTTGGTCATTTAGAGAGAATGGATCAAAGTAGAATGACAAGGAGAGTGTATAAATCTGTAGGGGAAGGAAGGCAGGGTAGGGATTGTCCTCGAAAAGGTTGGAGGAAGGGGGTAAATGAGGTTTTGTGGGCGATGGGCTTGGACTTCCAGCAAGCGGGCGTGAGCATGTTAGATAGGAGTGAATGGAGACGAATGGTATTTGGGACCCGACAAGCTGTTGGAGTGTGACCAGGGTAATATTTAGTGAAGGGATTCAGGGAAACCGGTTATATTTTTATAGCCGGACTTGAGTCTTGGAAATGGGAAGTACAATGCCTGCACTTTAAAGGAGGGGTTAGGGATATTGGCAGTTTGGAGGGATATGTCATGTATCTTCATACATACAGTAAGGCCCCACTTTACGGTGTTTCACCTTTCAGCATTCTGCTAATACGGCGATGTCAAATTATGACCAAAATTTGCTATATGGCAAGCAGTCTTTCAAATACGGTGCCCCTCACCCAGTTTGTTTACATTTTCCCTGACTTCATCTACTATGTCAGGAAACTTTCCAAAATTTCAAGTGTTTTAAAGTTGCTGCATATTTTATATGTGCTCTGATAATTATGCTTAAGTGTACCTGTACCTAAATATACTTACACACTGTGCTGGTGTGCAAGTACACATTAAAATCGCCAACTCTCTCTCTAATCATGACGCCAATACTATGTAATAATAATCACTCTTGGGCACACTAAATGTCTTATTTTACATCAATATAGGCATTTTCATTAACCCATCTATGATATTTTCCTCAATATTATATATGAAACCCATTACGTAGCATATAAAACATGATACATACACTCACAGAATAAAAATTTATGTAAATATGAGATTTGTTTACAAAGCAGCTGTGTAGGTAGTGTCGGAAGAATTACGTTTTGTCTAGTCAAACTGGGGGATAACTGTAGAAAAATATTCTTTTCATATGCCTTTACTCTATATATAGCAATTCACGACCCTTGTGCGTTTAGTGCTTTTTATAATACTAATAATAATAATAATAATATTATTATTATTAATATTAACAATAATAATAATAATAATAATAATAATAATAATAATAATACAGTGGACCCTTGACCAACGATATTAATCCGTCCCTGAGAGCTCATCGTTAATCGAAATTATCGTTAGTCGAGTTAATTTTCCCCATTTAGACTCCATGATGAGGCCTCAATAAGGAAGTTCACAGCTGACCTAGAGGCTGTTGACTGGCCTACAGAATTCTCCAAGGCCAACGGTATTGATGACTGGACAGACATTTTTCTTAACAAATTACTTAGACTATACATTGTCCTATAAAAACGAAACAGATCACAAACAAATGGCTTGGTTGCCCATGGCTAACCAGCACCATTCTGAAATCCATTGATAAGAAACACCAATATGAAAAGCAATATAGACAGGGCTTAATACACAAAGATATTCTTAAACACTATTCATCAGTCCTCACCAAAGAAATAAAGAAAGCCAAACAACTATACTACTCCAGTATATTCACTGACACAAGAGGAGACACAAAAAAAAAGACCTGGAAAACACTCTCTCAGATTCTAGGGACCCACAAACTGAAAAAAAAAAACAAGAATATTGTCCTTACTAAACCTAATGAAACACCACTGCATCCCACTGACACAGCTAACAAGATAAACGACTTCTTCTCAACCATAGGATCTAATCTTGCCAATAAAATCCCAAGTACCAATGCCCATGCCGGGGACTACCTAGATGGGAATTTCCCAAATTCCTTCTATCTTTCACCAACTGAGCCCACGGAAGTCACCGAGATTATAAAGTCACTTAAAAATAACTCAGGGAATCTGTCTCATGTCCCACCATTATTGTACAAGCGAGTGGCCCATGTCCTCTCGCATGCTATCTCATTACTTTTTAACAAGTCACTAGAAACTAGCACCTTTCCGAAACTACTCAAGACGGCAAGGGTTACACCAATACATAAAGATGGTGACCCTACAGATGCAAACAACTATAAGCCAATATCAAACTTACCATTACTATCCAAAATCTTTGAGAAACTCGTGCACAGGAGACTATATTCATTTATAACAGCACAAAACATACTCAACCCCTGCCAATTTGGATTCAGGAAAAATAAAAGCACTAATGATGCAATCATAAAAATGCTAGATCTGCTTTACACAGCATTGGAAAATAAGGAATATCCACTAGGAATTTTTATTGACCTAAGAAAAGCTTTTGACACAGTAGACCACGGCATCCTACTCCACAAACTTGACCATTATGGTATAAGAGGCCATGCGCTTGCATATTTCAAATCTTACCTTACTAATAGGTATCAGTATGTCACCATTAAAGACACAGCATCAACAACACAGCCACTTGATACTGGAGTTCCGCAGGGAAGTGTCCTTGGTCCCCTGCTCTTCCTCATATACATCAATGATCTTCCAAACATATCTCAACACCTGAACCCCATTCTCTTTGCTGACGACACGACTTATGTCATCTCTCACCCTAATCTTGCCACCCTCAACACCATTGTTAACGAGGAGCTGATCAAAATATCGACTTGGATGACAGCCAATAAACTTACGCTTAACACTGACAAAACCTACTACATTATGTTTGGTAGCAGAGCAGGAGATGCGCAAATTAACATTAAGATCGACAATGCTCTAATTGCCAGACACAATGAGGGCAAATTCCTAGGCCTATACCTCGAAAACAACCTGAATTTCAGCACCCATATCCAACACATAACCAAAAAAGTATCCAAAACGGTTGGGATCCTCTCCAAGATACGATACTACGTGCCGCAAAATGCCCTTCTCACACTATACCATTCACTTATATATCCATACCTCACCTATGCTATCTGTGCTTGGGGTTCAACTGCAGCAACACACCTAAAGCCAATAATAACCCAACAAAAAGCCGCAGTAAGAATAATCACTAAATCCCATCCCTGGCAACACACCCCCCCACTCTTCATAGATCTAAACTTACTCCCTGTTCAGTACATCCACACTTACTACTGTGCAATCTACATCTACAGGACCTTAAATTCCAATATTAACCTTGACCTAAAATGCTTTCTTGATAGTTGTGACAGAACCCACAGGCATAACACCAGACACAAACATCTCTACGACATTCCCCGTGTCCGACTAAACCTTTACAAAAATTCAATGTATGTCAAAGGCCCTAAAATCTGGAACACCCTACCTGAAAACTCTAGAACTGCAGACACATTCATCACCTTCAAAACTACCATCAGAAAACATCTTATCTCCCTGATACACCCTGTCAACTAATTACACGAATACCACCTGGTGGTTCACACTTACACTCACTCACCCATTTGACCATAAACAGAAATATCAATCTCAATCTTAAAATAATGAATCTTAACTAGTCATAAGTTGGCCTGTGATACTCCAATACTGAAACTATGTATAGTGCCAAAACAAAAGCATTCACATTGCTAAACTCACAAACTAGTAATTAGTCGCTTAGCCATAATACCAACTTGCCTCATAATTTTGTAATATTTTAAACTTAAGATTTAATCTAAGTCTGCCCGAAATGCCTAGCCATGCTAGGTGTTCTAGTGGTACATTCTGTAATTATTATTTTACTACATGTAAACCACACAATAACCAAATTCTGTAAACTCAGCATTGTAATCCTTATAGAGAATAAACTTTTGAATAAGAAATAATGGAAATCAAATTAATCCGTGCAAGACACCCAAAAGTATTGAAAAAAAAAATTTTAACACATGAAATATTAATTTTAATGCACACAAACTGAAGAAGACATGTACAATTACATGACACTTACCTTTATTGAAGAGCTGGTGATGACTGATGGGATGGGAGGAGGGGAAAGTGTGGATGGTGTTAGTGTTTAGAAGGGGAATCCCCTTCCATTAGGACTTGATTATCTTTATTCACTCTAAAAATGGTGTGTTGCTGTTTGTTTATTCTGAACTAACTTGTACAACTTGTACACAATGTAAGAGTATTTGTATTGTGAGGTAATTATTATTATAATAAAAAAATATTGAGGTAAATGTTTTACAAACTCTTACAAATGGACGTGAATGAACTAAAAGTAGACACATATTAATACGCATTTATTTCGCCTGACCAAGTGATCGTCCACTACCTGTTCAGTTTGTGTTCTTACATTGTCTCAACTCTGTATCTCGTTCTCTCTCTCGTTTACTCTTTCGTTAACTAGTTGGCTCTCATTGACGATGGCGTCTAAGGTTAGCTGTGATAAAAAGAGAAGTCGTAAGCCTCTTGCTTTAAGTGCCAAGTTAGAGGATGATGGTGTGCCATTCTGATTTTATTCAATAAACACCCTGCCACTCACCTCTCACACATTAATATTAATATTTTAAGGTAAGTAATAAGTGTACTCTGTGTGTATCTTACCTTTTATTGTGTTTTTAATGCCTATTTCTATTGCTAACTTAATATAAGTTAGTGTAAACTTGTTGTCTGGCATTTATTGCATATTTTATGTGTGCTCTGATAATAATACTTGTGGAGCTGTGTGGTAGCCGGGTGGAGGGACAACATTACGTTTTCTCTGCTCAGCCATCAGAGAAAACGTGTATGAATCTGCGTTTGGCCCAGCCACTCCCCCACTCCGCTTTTGTTTACAATTTTCGGCATGAATTATTCATTACTTCTACCTTCGTTTATGATGGCATCTAAAGGTAGTTGTTAGAAATGATTAAATTCAGTGAACAAGGCATGTCGATGTTAATAATATGGCTCTGGGCCACAGTGTAGGTAGCCGGTAGGTGTAGCCCAGGCGGGCTACACCTACCGGCTACCTACACTGACTTCCTACAAATAAATACTACTCACCTCTCTTCCTATATTAAGACTACACATATTTTAAGGTAAATAATGAGTGTACTGTATGTGTATTTTACCTCTCTGGGATGTTTTAAATATCGTATATTAACCCTTTGACTGTCGCGGCCGTATATATACGTCTTACGAGGTACCGTGTTTGACGTATATATACTCATAAATTCTAGCGGCTTCAAATCAAGCAGGAGAAAGCTGGTAGGCCCACATGTGAGAGAATGGGTCTGTGTGGTCAGTGTGCACCATATAAAAAAAATCCTGGAGCACGCAGTGCATAATGAGAAAAAAAAAACTCCGACCGTTTTTTTTTTAATTAAAATGCCGACTTTGTGGTCTATTTTCGTATAGTATTTATGGTTGTATTCTCGTTTTCTTGGTCTCATTTGATAGAATGGAAAACATATTATAGAAATAGAGGTGATTTTGATTGATTTTACTATAAAAAGAACCTAGAAATGGAGCTCAAAGTAGGGGAAATGTTTGATTTTTGCCAATGTTCAAAAGTAAACAAATGATGCCATTGTCCAATAAATGTCCAACTAGCCATTCTAATATGCAGTCATGAATGGGTTGATGTTATTTATACAATTATTACAGTATTGCAGTAGTCTGCATAATAGTAAGTCTTCTATTTTTTGTTTGAATAAAAATTCAAAATAGAAAGCAAGAGTAATATCAGAGGGGCCTGGAGACATGACTGATGAACAAAGAAAATGTTATTTTAGAGCCAGGAATGTCTGCATTGTTCATTCTGGACCTTATTTTGAAATTGTCATATTTTTTAGTTTTCGTGAAATTGGCCAAATTGCAAATTTCTGACCACATTATTAGGTAGTTGAAATCGGTAAATGGGCAGTTTCTTGTACTCAATCGATAGAAAAAATGGAGTTCTAAAGAAATAGCTATGAGTTTGGGCGACTGGAACAATGGAATTAGCCGAAAATAGGGCTCAAAGTGGGCGAAATCGCCGATTTGTAAACAGCGCCGAGGTCGCTAACTTCGCGAGAGCATAATTCCGTCAGTTTTCCATCAAATTTCGTTTTTTTGGTGTCATTACAATCGGGAAAAGATTCTCTATCATTTCATAAGAAAAAATAATTTTTTTTTTTTAAATTTTGCGACACCAGGAGACACCTCAGGATTGGGGGTTGCGACAGTCAAAGGGTTAAGTATGAGACGGGGAGCCAGGGCTACCTACACCTGGGCTACCTGCACCTGACTTCCTACAAATAAGTACTACTCACCTCTCTCCCTACATTAAGATTACAAATACTTTAAGATAAGTAATGAATTTACTGTGAATGTATTTTACTTTGTGTGTTTTTAATGCCTAGTTCTATTACTAACTTAATATAATTTAGTGTAAACTTGTTGTCTGGCATTTATATGCATTTATAAATGGAAAAAATGGCGTTCTGCCTTCCGGCGATGTCAATACAGTGGACCCCCGCCTAACGAATGCATCGCATAACGTTAATTCTGCCATACGAAGCATTTGAGTGCAAAAATTTTGCCTCACCTCACGATAAAAAACTCGCCCAACGTGATTCCTGCCAAACCTATCCGTCCAGCCTGAGCGCCTCAGCTGCCCTGCCGTCATTGTTTACAAGCCAGGGTTGCAGGTTGCATGCATACATTCGATACATTTTGTATTATTCCATTGTTTATAGTGCTTGTAACTGCTAAATAAGCCACCATGGGCCCAAAGAAAGCTTCTAGTGCCAACCCTGTGGTAAAAAGGGTGAGAAATACATACTATCGTACCACGGTCAGCTGCTGCTGCACCACCGTCAGCTGTTGCTGCACCACAGTCAGCTGTTGCTGCACCACGGTCAGCTGTTGCTGCACCACGGTCAGCTGTTGCTGCACCACGGTCAGCTGTTGCTGCACCACGGTCAGCTGTTGCTGCACCACGGTCAGCTGTTGCTGCACCACCGTCAGCTGTTGCTGCACCACCGTCAGCTGTTGCTGCACCACAGTCAGCTGCTGCTGCACCACCGTCAGCTGCTGCTGCACCACCATCAGCTGCTGCTGCACCACCGTCAGCTGCTGCTGCACCACGGACAGCTGCTGCTGCACCACGGTCAGCTGCTGCTGCACCACCGTCAGCTGCTGCTGCACCACCATCAGCTGCTGCTGCACCACCGTCAGCTGCTGCTGCACCACCGTCAGCTGCTGCTGCACCACCGTCAGCTGCTGCTGAACCACAGTCAGCTGCTGCTGCGCCACAATCAGCTGCTGCTGCGCCACAGTCAGGTGTTGCTGCTGCTGCACCACAGTCAGCTGTTTCTGCACCACAGTCAGGTGTTCCTGCTGCTGCACCACAGTCAGCTGTTGCTCCACCACCATCAGCTGTACTACTCGAAGATGTGGCGAGTGTTTTTGGTGTGGCTTAACGGGAAACAGTTACCGAGAAACAATTAACCCCAGATGGTTAGCCACCCAGGATAACCCAAGAAAGCCAGTGCATCATCGAGGACTGTCTAACTTATTTCCATTGGGGCCCTTAATCTTGTCCCCCAGGATGCAACCCACCCCAGTCGACTAACACCCAGGTGAACAGGAAAAACTGCCTGGAACTAGTGCTCATATTGGTGAATTTAAGGCCAGCAAAGGTTGGTTTGAGAGATTTAAGAATTGTAGTGGCATACACAGTGCGATAAGGCATGGTGAAGCTGAAAAATTCCAACCCCAACAAGTGTTCAATTGTGACGAAACAGGCCTGTTCTGGAAGAAAATGCCAAACAGGACCTACATTACTCAGGAGGAAAAGGCACTCCCAGGACACAAGCCTGTGAAAGACAGGCTAACTCTCATGTTTTGTTGTAATGCTAGTGGGGATTGCAAAGTGAAGCCTTTACTCATGTATCACTCTGAAAATCCCAGAGTGTTCAAGAAAAACAGTGTCTCATCACTCATCAATACTCTTCAATAAAGGTAAGTGTCATTTTAACATTTATTTATATAGTTATTGTGCATGTCTCATTGTTTTCTTTGTAGGGAACTGTATATGTCATGAAAAAAAACAAAATTTTTTGATACTTTTGGCTGTCTGGAACGTATTAATTGGATTTCCATTATTTCTTATGGGGAAAATTAATTCGGCCAACGGTAATTTCGGCTAACGATGAGCTCTCAGGAACGGATTAATATCGTTAGGCGAGGGTCCACTGTATTCGTCAAAGAATACAGTGGACCCCCGGTTAACGATTTTAATCCGTGCAAGAGGGGTAATTGTTATGCGAAATAATCGTTATGTGAATGAATTTTCCCCATAAGAAATAATGGAAATAAAATTAATCCGTGCAAGACACCCAAAAGTATGAAAAAAAAATTTTTTTACCACATGAAATATTAATTTTAATACACACAAACTGAAAAAGGCATGCACACTTACATGACACTTACTTTTATTGAAGATCTGGTGATGATTGATGGGATGGGAGGAGGGGAGAGCATTATCTTCTTACTGTTTAGAAGGGGAATCCCCTTCCATTACGACTTGAGGTAGCAAGTCCTTTTCCGGGGTTACTTCCCTTCTTCTTTTAATGCCACTAGGACCAGCTTGAGAGTCACTGGACCTCTGTCGCACAACAAATCTGTCCATAGAGCTCTGTACCTCCCGTTCCTTTACGATTTGTCTAAAATGGGCCACAACATTGTCATTGAAATAGTCACCAGCACGGCTTGCAACAGCTGTGTCAGGGTGATTTTCATCCATAAAGGTTTGCAGTTCAACCCACTGTGCACACATTTCCTTAATCTTTGAAGTAGGCACAATGGATTCCACAACTGGCATAGGCTTCTCAGGGTTAGCCCCAAACCCTTCAAAATCTTTCTTAATTTCCATACTAATTCTCACCCTTTTTACCACAGGGTTGGCACTAGAAGCTTTCTTGGGGCCCATGGTCACTTATTTTCCAGAAACAGCACCGAAAACACTGTAATAATACGAAATATTCCGAGTGTATGCTTGGATGTTATCGCGGAGGCTGGCTGGTAAACAATGGGACGGGCGGCACATGTGAGGCTGGCTGAGGGCACATTGGACGCGTCTCGGACGAAAATCGGTGAGCGGGTTTTTAATCGGTATGCGCGGCAAAAATTTTGCGATAAAAGTAAGCGGTATGCGGAAAAATCGCTATGTGATGCCATCGTTATGCGGGGGTCCACTGTAACTTGAAACATTCCAGTTCAGTGGCATTTTTCCCAAGTGTACAAGATGGCCGTATTCCACTTTGACTTTGACATCAAACTAATGGGGATTGAGAACAAAACTGTCAGCTTCCTGCCAATCCCAGGTGCAGTCTGCTGGTAGGTACTCGATATTGACAGGTGGTTGTGGAGTTTGTGGTTGTGGAGGCTGGTGTTGTGGGTGGGTGGGGGATGGTGGCCTTTGTTGTAGATCAGCTGAGGCAGCGGCATGGGTGGCCGCATGGCCCACTGCTGGTGCCTCACAACCAGCACCACCACCATGCACATTTTCCATCCCAATTGCAACACTATCATCTTCATTTTCACTATCTGTTCCTGTTGTACAGCCATGGGATGTACTCTGAGATGTACTCCTTTCCTTGGGATAGCATATGGCACACTGCCAGAGCACATATACCGTTGTATATACTGACGCTTCACTGGAGAATATTCCACTTCACTATCGCTACTGGAACCGTTTTCAAGAGCTTGTAGTTCATATTCACTATCACTATCACCACCAATGCTCACATCTGAGTCCGGGATATGGGATAATAGGAGTTTCCTCTTTCTTTCTGGTACAACTGAACATGAACAAGATGGCCCAGCAGCAGAGGTGGAAAGCTGAGGGTCGTCTGGGTTTTCCTCACTATTACCGGTATTATGGTCATTAGTTTCAGTCACAACCTCGTCAAAACCTTGAAAACCTTAGAACTGTCACTGGGGAACAAAAGTGTCCCAATTCGCCGAGGAGTGAGGAGTTCTTACCGTGAGGCATGGTGAACAAGGTATACTAAAATGGCATTCCCACAATGCACCACTGGGTCTCAGATTTTTTTTCTACTGCGCACACCGACCATGCACACCCATTCTCTCACATCTTGGCCTACCAGCCTTTTCCCACTTGAAATGAAGGCGCCAGAATTTACGCGTACTAGTACGTTAATAACCCTGGCGCGTAAGCTGTGCTAGTACATCGGAGTGAAGTTTTTGCCTCCTAATACCACTCCTCTCCTCCAGCCCATGGACCAGCAGGTCATTGCAAACTTCAAAAAACTGTACACAAAAGCTCTGTTTGAAAGGTGCTTTGTAGTGACCTCAGAAACTCAACTGACTCTAAGAGTGTTTTGGAGAGATCACTTTAATATCTACAATTGTGTAAACCTTATAGGTAAGGCTTGGGAGGGAGTGACTAAGAAGACCTTGAACTCTGCTTGGAAGAAACTGTGGCCAGAATGTGTAGACAAAAGGGATTTTGAAGGGTTTGAGGCTAACCCTGAGAGGAGCCTATGCCAGTTGAGGAATCTATTGTGGCATTGGGGAAGTCCTTGGGGTTGGAGGTTAGTGGGGAGGATGTGGAAGAGTTGGTGGAGGAGGACAATGAAGAACTAACCACTGATGAGCTGCAAGATCATCTTCAACAGCAAGAGGCCACACCTGAGGAAACTGCAGAGGAGGGGAGAGAGAAATTGAAGAAGTTGCCTACTACAAAGATTAAGGAAATGTGTGCAAAGTGGCTTGAAGTGCAAACCTTTATGGATGAAAATCACCCTGACACAGCTATTGCAAGCCACGTTGGCAACCTGTACACTGACAATGTTGTGAACCACTTTAGGCTACAGACCTCTATGGACAGATATGTTGTGCGGAGGAAGAAGAGGGAGTGACTGAGGTGCCTAAGCTGGTCCTAGTCAAAGATTAACCCTTTGACTGTTTCAGGCCCCTCTCTGAAACTGTCATTCTATGTCGCCAAATATTCGAAAAAAAAAAAATTATTTTTTCTTATGAAAATGTTAGGAATATTTTTACTAGTGTTTTAAGCCTAAAAAAAAATTTTTGCCATCAGTACTTACCGAGATATAGAGCCGCAAAGTTTGCAGAAATTGACGTGCGTACGGCAACAGCGGCGACTGCCGCCCACCCGGTATTCTTTTATTTACTCTAATTCAAAGGTTTCTTGCATTTTTCAATATTTTTCTTTTCCAGGTAACTTATGTGGCCTGTGAGACCAATGTAAGGTGCATTGTTCAAATATACACTCATTATTTACAACACAATAACAGAACAAACTTTATCACTATTAGTTTGTGTATACACTTTGTTTACACAAACAAACAATACAAAACAATGTTTATTACTATTGTTCCATAATATATATACATATGTACAGTCACTAACCACGTTCCTAGAACTGCTGCAGCTTGTGGAACTCTTTGAAACATGGGTATATGCAGAGGGGCACTTCACACTCCTCACACATAAAACGAGTGTCTCTGCGTGTTTGTGGGCGTTTTGTGGTATGCATACATACATAACACCTCTTCTGAGCATTTTTCTTGGCAGTAGTAGGAGGCAGTTGTATGGGGTAGTGATCACCAGGCCTCAAACGAGATGACGTCTGTGGGCGCTGGTCTATTGCAGGAGTTGCTCCTTGGTACTTTGCAATTATTTGTCTGATTACTGACAGGCAAAATTCACCATATTTTGGTGTTTTGTTGGTCTTCAACTTGTATATGTTATAAGCATTTAGCATAGAGATATCAACAAGATGGAAAAAAAGTTTGATATACCACTTATAACTCTTGCGTACACAGTCTGCAAACCCAATCTGCATGTCACATTTGTCCACTAAGCGCATATTGAGGTTGTAGTCCATGACAGCTGCAGGCTTTAGAATGGGTTCATTGGTCTCTCTGTTGTCCCTGCCACTGGGTACCATTTCGTTTCTGTGAACTGATGTCAACAATGTGACATCACGTTTGTCATGCCACCGAAATGCCATGATGTCATTGGCAGCAAAGGCTTGCACCTCACCTCTGCGAGTGCCAGCGTCGAACCTTGGCATATGTTTGCGATTACCACGCACTGTGCCACACACGTCTGTCAAGTTCACTCGCAAGAAATCACTGAGTAAGGGGCTTGTGTACCAGTTATCAGTAAATAACATATGCCCCTTACCAAGATATGGTTCCATCATTGTTCGAACCACATCACCAGAGATACCCAATAACTTCATGGTATCTCTCAAAGTATTACTGCCAGTGTACACAATAATATCTAAAACAAGACCACTTCTGCAATCACACAGTACAAATAGCTTTATACCAAAGCGTTTCCTCTTGCTTGGTATATATTGCTTGAATGAGAGTCTTCCTTTGAATAAAATCAAGGACTCATCAATAACAAGCTTCCTGAAGGGATAAAAATACATGCAGCACTTTTGTTTCAGGTACATAAACACATTTCTTATCTTATATAACCTGTCGCTTCTGTCAGGCCTGGTTTTGTCTGAAAAGTGTAACATACGTAACAGTATCAGGAAACGATTGACACCTATAATGTCACTAAAACCTGGAGTTGAAATCAGGCGATCTGTTGTCCAGTATGTGGTGACAGTGTGCTTATACACATGTGGCATAAGCATTATTGTGGCAAAAAACAGGTACATCTCTGCCACAGTTGTCTCCTTCCACTTGTGTAGCCGTGATTTTGGTGAGAGAATTGTATTTGCCATGGTGTAATCACAGTATGTGTTTGTTTCCCTGACAATGATGTCCATCAGGGGTTCATCGAAGAATAACTCAAAGCAGTCCAGTTCACTGGCATTGTTCCCAAGTGGACAAGATGGCTTTATTCCACTTTGTGTTTCATCAAAGTCATGGGGACTGGGAACAAACTCGTCACCGTCCTGCCAATCCCAGATGCGGTCTGCTGGTGGGGTCTGGATATTGTACCGTGGTTGTGGTGTGCAGGTTGTGGTGGTGCAGGTTGTGGGAGTGTGGGGTAGGGTGAGGCTGGTTGTTCTGCTGAGTCAGCCGCGTGGGTAGTAGCGTGGCCCGGTGATGGTGCCACATGGGCCGTGCCACCCTCACTATCACCACCACTGCCTCCTCCCTCACTGTCACCATTCATACCCATCGTTACAATATCGTCATCTTCACTATCAGGTCGTGGTGTAGGGCCACGGGATGTGCTCCCAGAGTTTCTCCTTCCCCTTGGAACAACATATGAAACACTACCAGACCGCATGCTACGTCGTACATACTGGCGCTTCACTGGGGAATATTCACTCTCACTGTCACTAGAACTGCTTTCAATGACCTTGAAATCACTATCACTATCACTGCTATCATCTATCATCAGGGTGTTGTACACGACCAAATAGTTTCCTCTTTCGTCCTGGTACAGGCGAACGTGAACGTGAACAAGCCGGCACAGCACCAGAGGTCGAAGGTTGTGGGTCATCTGGGTTTTCGTCACTATTTACGTTATCCTGGGCACTTTTTTCGGTAACACTCACTTCAAAACCCTGGAATTCACTGTCACTGACATTTTCATCGCTGTTAGAGCTATCACTTGGGAACAAAAGACCTCCAATCCGCCGAGGAGTGAGGAACTTCTTACCGAGAGGCATGGTGAAAATGGACTGACAACATGGCGTTCCCACAATGCACCGCTGGGTCCCAGATTTTTTTCACAGGGTGCACACCGACCACTGAGACCCATTCTCTCCCGTGTAGGCCTACCAGGCCTTTGGCGCTTGATTTGAAGCCGCTAGAATTTGTGCGTATAAATACGTCAGAAACATTGGCTCGTAAGACGTATTTATACGTCGGAAACAGTCAAAGGGTTAATAACGTATGACCAAACCGTAGATCTACGCCATGAGCTCAGCTCACTCTGATAAGATCTACGTGAGGGTGGTACGTCATTTCACTCTGGCCTAGATATGAGAGAATACATCTATGTGGTATGTGTGCACCACATAAAACAAATCCTGCAGCACACTGTGTATAATGAGAGAAAAAAACTGAGACCATGATTTTCGATTAAAACAGCAACTTTGCAGTGTTTTTTCGTATGTTTTTTATAGTTGTATTTGCGATTTCTTGGTCTCATTTGATAGAATGGAAGACATATTACAGAAATAGAGATGATTTTGATTGGTTTTAGCACTGGAAATGGCTTGAAACTGAGCTCAAAGTAGCAGAAATGTTAAATTTTTGCCGATGTTCAAGAGTAAACAAACGACCTCACACGTCTAATACACGCCAGCTGGTGGGTCTAATATACATTCACAAATGTGGTGATGATATTTATACAATTATTACAGTATTGCATAACAGTAAATCTTCTATTTTTTGGTGTGAATAAAAATTCATTATGTGAATAAAAAATCAAAATGGAATTTATTTGTAAAGCCTCAAAACATAACTAATGAACAGAGGAAATGTTAGTTTAGTGCCAGGAATGCCTACATTGTTTATTCTGGACCCTATTTTGAAATTGGAATATTTTGAACTTTGTGTTAAATTGGCCAAATTACCAATTTCCGATCACTTTATTTTGTAGTTGAAACAGTTGACTTGGCGATTTCTTGTG
Organism: Cherax quadricarinatus; assembly: GCF_038502225.1. Lineage (NCBI taxonomy): Eukaryota > Metazoa > Arthropoda > Malacostraca > Decapoda > Parastacidae > Cherax > Cherax quadricarinatus. Next base: position 34,309 of record NW_027197635.1, on the reverse strand, counting down.
CTCAATCGATAGAATAGAAGTAATACTAGTGAAATAGCTAAGAATTTGGTCGACTGGAATAATGTAATTGGCCTAAAATGGGAGTCAAAGTCGGCAAAATCGCCGATTCGTAAATATCGCTGACACATCAAAATTCGCGAGAGCATAATTTCGTCAATTTTCCATCAAATTTCGTACTTTTTGTTTTATTACCTTCAGAAAAAGATTCTCTACCATTTCATAAGAAAAAATAAATTTTTTTTTTTTTTTTTTTTTTTTTTTTTTTTTTTTTTTTTTTTTTTTTTTTAAATTCTTGGACATTGGTGCACACATTGAAATTTGGCCTCTGGACCCTGATTAACCCTTTGACTGTTGAAGGCCCCTTTCTGAAACTGTCATTCTATGTCGCAAATTTTAAAAAAAAAAAATTTTTTTCTTATGAAATGATCGAGAATCTTTTCCCGATGGTAATGACACCAAAAGTATGAAATTTGGTCGAAAACTTACGGAATTACGCTCCTGCGAAGTTAGCGGTCTCGTCAACATATACACATCGGCGATTTCGCCGGCTTTGAGCCCAGTTTTTGGCGAATTCCGTTGTTCCAGTTGACCAAACTCATAACTATTTCTTTAGAACTACATTTTATCTATCAGTTGAGTACAAGAAACCGCCCATTTACCGATTTGAACTACCCAATAAAGTGGTCAGAAATTGGCAATTTGGCCAATTTCACGCAAATTAAAAAAGATGCCAATTTCAAAATAGGGTCCAGAATAAACAATGTAGACATTCTTGGCACTAAAATAACATATCCTCTGTTCATTAGTCACGTCTCTAGGCCCCTCTTATATTACTATTGCTTTCTATTTTGATTTTTTATTCATACAAAAAAATACAAAATTTACTGTTATGCAGACTACTGCATTATTGTAAAAATGGTATAAATAATATCAGTACACTAGTGAAAGAATATTAGACTCCCCAGTTGAAGTGTATTGGACGTGTGGTGTGATTTGCTTACTCCTGAACATTGGTAAAAATCAAACATTTCCGCTACTTTCAGCTCAATTTCAAGGTCGTTTTCATCATGAAAGTAATCAAAATCATCTCTATTTCTGTAATATGTTTTCCATTTTATCACCTGAGACCATGAAAATGAGAATACAACGATAAATACTATATGAAAATACACCTCAAAGTCGGCGTTTTAATCCAAAAAAATGGTCAGTTTTTTTTTTCTCATTACGCACTGCATGCTGCAGGATTTTTTTTATGTGGTGCACACTGACCACACAGACCCATTCTCTCACATGTGGGCCTACCAGCTTTCTCCTGCTTGATCTGAAGCCGCTAGAATTTACGTGTATAAATATGTCAGAAACAGTGTGTAAGACGTATATATATGACCGAAACAGTCAAAGGGTTAAATCAATATTATCTCGCATTTACTACTATTAATGGACAAACAGATGGAGGAGACACACCAAGTACACTATACTTGCAGTGTCAATGAACAGGTGGAGGTAATACAATAAATGTTACCTGTGATACAGACTGTAGTGGAGGTGGTGGTACAGGTGTGGCTGGTGTGCCTTCCAGAGGCATAACAACTCGCAGTGCTTCCAGGAGGTTCCAGTTTGCTGCCTCCAGGTGCATAAAGGCTTCTCCCACATCTTCAATACCAGAACATGCCTGAAAAACAAGTATTTCAAATATAAATTCAAGGCATTAAATTTTGTATTACTCTAGTTCTGTGGTAATTTCTTCAAAATTGTACTGTACTGTTATTAGAACAAATATAATTGCTAGATACAAAAATTGATACTCGGGTGTAAAAATTATTGGTGCCCTCATATTAAAGTGGTCAAAGTTGACCTCTAAGAGTCACTGGGGTTATCGAAGGGGTTGATAAATGACTGGGGGTCAAATTAACCCTTTCAGGGTCCGTGCCATAGATCTACGGCTTTACGTTGAGGGTCCAAACCGTAGATCTACGCCATGAGCTCAGCTCACTCTGATAAGCTGTGAGCGGTAAATTTGGGCCTAAATATGAGAGAATACATCTATGTGGTATGTGTGCACTACATGAAACAAATCCTACAGCACACAGTGCACAATGAGAGAAAAAAGCTGAGATCGTAATTTTCGATTAAAACAGCAACTATGTTTTTTCGTATATAGTTGTATTTGCGATTTCTTGGTCTCATTTGATAAAATGGAAGATATATTACAGAAATAGAGATGATTTTGTTTGGTTTTAATACTGAAAATGGCTTGAAACTGAGCTCAAAGTAATGGAAATGTTAAATTTTTGCCGATGTTCAAGAGTAAACAAATGACCTTACACACCTAATACACACCAGCTGGTGGGTCTAATATACGTTCACAAATGTGCTGATATTATTTATACAATTATTACAATATTGCATGACAGTAAATCTTCTATTTTTTGGTTTGAATAAAAATTCATTATGTGAATTAAAAATCAAAATGGAATTCATTTGTAAAGCCTGAAAACATAACTAATGAACAGAGGAAATGTTAGTTTAGTGCCAGGAATGCCTGCATTGTTTATTCTGGACCCTATTTTGAAATTGGAATATTTTGAACTTTGCACTAAATTGGCCAAATTACCAATTTCCAATCACTTTATTTTGTAGTTGAAACAGTTGAGTTGGCGATTTCTTGTGCTCAATCGATAGAATAGAAGTAATACTAGTGAAATAGCTAAGAATTTGGTCAACTGGAATAAGGTAATTGGCCTAAAATGGGAGTTGAAGTCAGCAAAATCACTAATGAGTAAATATCGCTGACACATCAAAATTCACGAGAGCATAATTTTGTCAATTTTCCATCAAATTTCATACTTTTTGTTTTATTACCTTCAGAAAAAGATTCTCCACCATTTCATAAGAAAAAATAGCAAAATTATTTTTTGAAAATTCTTGGACACTGGTGCGCACTTTGAAATTTGGCCTCTGGACCCTGAAAGGGTGTGGGTGTGATCGGTGGGTGAGGTGGGTGTGAGGGTCAGTAGGGTGGGTATGAGGGGTTGGTGGGGTGTGAATGGTGGGGTGTATGAGGGGTGGGTGGGGGTGTGAGGGGTGGGTGGGGTGTGAGGGAAAGGTGGGGGGTGTGAGGGGAGGGTGAGGCGTGTATGAGGGGAGGGTAGGGTGACAGGGGAGGGTGGGGTATGAGGGGAGGGTAGAATGCAAGGGGAGGGTGGGGTGTGTGTGAGGGTTGTGTGGTGAGTGTGTGTGAGGGAGGGGTGGAGTGTGTGTGAGGGATGGGTGGGGTGTGTGTGAGGGATGGGTGGGGTGTGTGTGAGGGGTGAGGGTGAATCGTATCAGTGTGACCGGTGGGTGGTATAAGTGTGACCGGTGGATGGTATCAGTGTGAAGGGTGGGTGGTATCAGTGTGAGGAGTGAGCACTATGAGGGCACCGTGAGGGAGCAATGCAAGGGCGCTAGATGTGTGAGGGCACTATGAGGGTGTTGTGGGTGTGAGAGTGCTGTGGTTGTGAGTGCTGTGGTTGTGAGGGTGCTGTGGGTGTGAGGGTGCTGTGGGTGTGAGGGTGCTGTGGGTGTGAGGGTGCTGTCTGTGTGAGGGTGCTGTAAGTGTGAGGGTGCTGTGGTTGTGAGGGTGCTGTGGGTGGGAGGGTGCTGTGGGTGTGAGGGTGCTGTGGGTGTGAGGGTGCTGTGGGTGTGAGGGTGCTGTGGGTGTGAGGGAGCTGTGGGTGTGAGGGTGCTCTGGGTGTGAGGGTGCTGTGGGTGTGAGGGTGCTGTGGGTGTGAGGGTGCTGTGACTGTGAGGGTGCTGTGGGCATGAGGATTCTGTGGCTGTGAGGGTGCTGTGGATGTGAAGGTGCTGTGGCTGTGAGGATGCTGTGGCTATGAGGGTGGTGGGTGTGAGGGTGCAGTGGCTGTGAGGATTCTGTGGGTATGAGGGTGCTGTGGTTGTGAGGGTGCTGTGGGTGTGAGGGTGCTGTGGCTGTGAGGATTCTGTGGGTGTGAGGGTGCTGTGGGTGTGAGGATTCTGTGGGTGTGAGGATTCTGTGGGTGTGAGGATTCTGTGGGTGTGAGGGTGCTGTGGGTGTGAGGGTGCTGTGGGTGTGAGGGTCCTGTGGGTGTGAGGGTTCTGTGGGTGTGAGGGTTCTGTGGGTGTGAGGGTGCTGTGGGTGTGAGGGTGCTGTGGGTGTGAGGGTGCTGTGGGTGTGAGGGTCCTGTGGGTGTGAGGATTCTGTGGGTGTGAGGGTGCTGTGGCTGCGAGGGTGCTGTGGCTGTGAGGATTCTGTGGGTGTGAGGGTGCTGTGGCTGTGAGGGTGCTGTGGCTGCGAGGGTGCTATGGGTGTGAGGATTCTGTGAGTGTGAGGATTCTGTGGGTGTGACGGTGCTGTAGTTGTGAGGGTGCTGTGGTTGTGAGGGTGCTGTGGCTGAGGGTGTTGTGGGTGTGAGGGTGCTGTGGCAGTGAAGATGTGGGTGTGAGGGTGGTGTAGCTGTGACGATTTTGTGGGTGTGAGGGTGTAGCCGTGACGATTCTGTGGGTGTGAGGGTGCTGTGGCTGTGTGGGTGCTGTGGCTGTGAGGGAGTTGTGGCTGTAAGGGTGTTGTGGCTGTGAGGGTGCTGTGAGGGTGTTGTGGCTGTGAGGGTGTTGTGGCTGTGAGGGTGTTGTGGCTGTGAGGGTGTTATGGCTGTGAGGGTGCTGTGGCTGTGAGGGTGCTGTGGGTGTGAGGGTACTGTGGGTGTGAGGGTACTGTGGGTGTGAGGGTACTGTGGGTGTGAGGGTACTGTGGGTGTGAGGGTGCTGTAGGTGTGAATGTGCTGTGCGTGTGAGGGTACTGTGGGTGTGACAGTACTGTGGCTGTGAGGGTACTGTGGATGTGAGGGTACTGTGGGTGTGAGGGTACTGTGGATGTGAGGGTGCTGTAGGTGTGAATGTGCTGTGGGTGTGAGGGTACTGTGGGTGAGGGTACTGTGGCAGTGAGGGTACTGTGGTTGTGAGGGTACTGTGCTTGTGAGGGTACTGTGGTTGTGAGGGTATTGTGGGTGTGAGGGTACTGTGGTTGTGAGGGTATTGTGGGTGTGAGGGTACTGTGGGTGTGAGGGTACGGTGGGTGTGAGGGTACTGTGGGTGTGAGGGTACCGTGGGTGTGAGGGTACTGAGGGTGCGAGGGTACTGTGGGTGTGAGGGTACTGTGGGTGTGAGGGTACTGTGGGTGTGAGGGTACTGTGGGTGTGAGTGTACTGTGGGTGTGAGGGTACTGTGAGCGTGAGGGTACTGTGGGTGTGAGGGTACTGTGGGTGTGAGGGTACTGTGGGAGTGAGGGTACTGTGGGTGTGAGGATACTGTGGGTGTGAGGGTACTGTGGGTGTGAGGGTACTGTGGGTGTAAGGGTACTGTGGGTGTAAGGGTACTGTGGGTGAGGGTGCAGTGGGTGTGATGTGAGTGTGAGGGTGGTGTGGGGATAGGGGTGGTGTGAGTGTGGGGGTGGTGTGGGGGGTGGTTTGGGGGGTGGTGTGGGGGTGTTGTTGGTGGTGTGGGGGTGGTGTGGGGGAGGAGTGGTGTGGGGGGTTGTGGGAGTCGTGTGGGTGTGAGGGTGGTGAGGATGTGAGGGTGGTGAGGATGTGATGGTGGTGAGGATGTGAGGGTGGTGTGGATGTGAGGGTGGTGTGGATGTGAGGGTGGTGTGGATGTGAGGGTGTGAGGGTGGAGAGGGTTTGAGGGTGGTATGGATGTGAGAGTGGTGAGGATGTGAGGGTGGTGAGGATGTGAGGGTGGTGAGGATGTGAGGGTGGTGAGGATGAGGGTGGTGAGGGTGTGAGGGTGGTGAGGGTGTGAGGGTGGTGTGGATGTGAGGGTGGTGTGGATGTGAGGGTGGTGTGGATGTGAGGGTGGTGTGGATGTGAGGGTGGTGTGGATGTGAGGGTGGTGAGGATGTGAGGGTGGTGAGGATGTGAGGGTGGTGTGGATGTGAGGGTGGTGTGGATGTGAGGGTGGTGTGGATGTGAGGGTGGTGAGGATTTGAGGGTGGTGAGGATTTGAGGGTGGTGAGGATGTGAGGGTGGTGAGGATGTGAGGGTGGTGAGGATGTGAGGGTGGTGAGGATGTGAGGGTGGTGTGGATGTGAGGGTGGTGTGGATGTGAGGGTGGTGAGGATGTGAGGGTGGTGAGGATGTGAGGGTGGTGAGGATGTGAGGGTGGTGAGGATGTGAGGGTGGTGAGGATGTGAGGGTGGTGAGGATGTGAGGGTGGTGAGGGTGTGAGGGTGGTGTGGATGTGAGGGTGGTGTGGATGTGAGGGTGGTGTGGATGTGAGGGTGGTGTGGATGTGAGGGTGGTGAGGATGTGAGGGTGGTGTGGATGTGAGGGTGGTGTGGATGTGAGAGTGGTGAGGATTTGAGGGAGGTGAGGATTTGAGGGTGGTGAGGATGTGAGGATGTGAGGGTGGTGAGGATGTGAGGGTGGTGAGGATGTGAGGGTGGTGTGGCTGTGAGGGTGGTGAGGATGTGAGGGAGGTGAGGATGTGAGGGTGGTGAGGATGTGAGGGTGGTGAGGATGTGAGGGTGGTGTGGCTGTGAGGGTGGTGTGGCTGTGAGGGTGGTGTGGCTGTGAGGGTGGTGTGGCTGTGAGGGTGGTGTGGCTGTGAGGGTGGTGAGGATGTGAGGGTGATGAGGATGTGAGGGTGATGAGGATGTGAGGGAGGTGAGGATGTGAGGGTGGTGAGGATGTGAGGGTGGTGATGTGAGGGTGGTGTGGCTGTGAGGGTGGTGTGGCTGTGAGGGTGGTGAGGATGTGAGGGAGCTGAGGATGTGAGGGAAGTGAGGATGTGAGGGTGGTGAGGATGTGAGGGTGGTGAGGATGTGAGGGTGGTGAGGATGTGAGGGTGGTGAGGATGTGAGGGTGGTGAGGATGTGAAGGTGGTGTGGCTGTGAGGGTGGTGTGGCTGTGAGGGTGGTGTGGCTGTGAGGGTGGTGTGGCTGTGAGGGTGGTGAGGACATGAGGGTGGTGAGGACATGAGGGCGGTGAGGACATGAGGGTGGTGAGGATGTGAGGGTGGTGTGGCTGTGAGGGTGATGTAGATGTGAAAGTGGTGTGGCTGTGAGGGTGGTGTGGCTGTGTGGGTGGTGAGGATGTGAGGGTGGTGTGGCTGTGAGAGTGATGTAGACGTGAGGGTGGTGTGACTGAGGGTGGTGTGGATGCGAGGGTGGTGTGGCTGTGAGGGTGGTGAGGATGTGAGGGTGGTGAGGATGTGAGGGTGGTGAGGATGTGAGGGTGGTGAGGATGTGAGGGTGGTGAGGATGTGACTGTGTTGTGGATGCGAGGGTGGTGTGGTTGTGAGGGTGGTGAGGATATGAGGGTGGTGTGGCTGTGAGGGTGGTGTGGCTGTGAGGGTGGTGTGGCTGTGAGGGTGGTGAGGATGTGAGGGTGATGAGGATGTGAGGGTGATGAGGATGTGAGGGTGGTGAGGATGTGAGGGTGGTGAGGATGTGAGGGTGGTGAGGATGTGAGGGTGGTGATGTGAGGGTGGTGTGGCTGTGAGGGTGGTGTGGCTGTGAGGGTGGTGTGGCTGTGAGGGTGGTGAGGATGTGAGGGAGGTGAGGATGTGAGGGAGGTGAGGATGTGAGGGAGGTGAGGATGTGAGGGTGGTGAGGATGTGAGGGTGGTGAGGATGTGAGGGTGGTGAGGATGTGAGGGTGGTGAGGATGTGAAGGTGGTGTGGCTGTGAGGGTGGTGTGGCTGCGAGGGTGGTGTGGCTGTGAGGGTGGTGTGGCTGTGAGGGTGGTGTGGCTGTGAGGGTGGTGTGGCTGTGAGGGTGGTGTGGCTGTGAGGGTGGTGAGGACATGAGGGTGGTGAGGACATGAGGGTGGTGAGGACATGAGGGTGGTGAGGACATGAGGGTGGTGAGGACATGAGGGTGGTGTGGCTGTGAGGGTGATGTAGATGTGAAAGTGGTGTGGCTGTGAGGGTGGTGTGGCTGTGTGGGTGGTGAGGATGTGAGGGTGGTGTGGCTGTGAGAGTGATGTAGACGTGAGGGTGGTGTGACTGAGGGTGGTGTGGATGTGAGGGTGGTGTGGCTGTGAGGGTGGTGAGGATGTGAGGGTGGTGAGGATGTGAGGGTGGTGAGGATGTGAGGGTGGTGAGGATGTGAGGGTGGTGAGGATGTGAGGGTGGTGAGGATGTGAGGGTGGTGAGGATGTGAGGGTGGTGTGGCTGTGAGGGTGGTGTGGATGTGAGGGTGGTGAGGATGTGAGGGTGGTGTGGCTGTGAGGGTGGTGTGGCTGTGAGGGTGGTGTGAATGTGGTGGTGGTGTGAGTGTGGTGTGGGGGTGGGGATGGGTGCAAGGGTGCTCAAGGTGAGAGGGTGCTGTAGATTTGAAGGTGCTGTGGCTGTGAGGATTCTGTGGGTGTGATGGTGTTAGGGTGCTATGGGTGTGAGGGTGCTGTGGCTGTGAGGGTACTGTGGGTGTGAGGGAACTGTGGGTGTGAGGGCACTGTGGGTGTGAGGGTACCATGGGTGTGAGGATATCGTGGGTGAGGGTACTGTGGGTGTGAGGGTACTGTGGGTGTGAGGGTACTGTGGCTGTGAGGGCACTGTGGGTGTGAGGGTACTGTGGGTGTGAGGGTACTGTGGGTGAGGGTCATGTGGGTGTGAGGGTACTGTGGGTATGAGGGTACTGTGGATGTGAGGTACCGTGGGTGTGAGGGTGCTGTGGGTGTGAGGGTGCTGTGGGTGTGAGGGTGCTGTGGGTGTGAGGGTACTGTGGGTGTGAGGGTACTTTGGGTGTGAGGGTGGTGTGGGTGTGAGGGTTTTGTGGATGTAGGTGTGGTGTGGATGTAGGGGTGGTGTGGGTATGAGGGTGCTATATCAGGGTGGTGTGGGTGTGAGGGTGCTGTGCCAGGGTGGTGTGGGGATGAGGGTGGTGTGGATGTAGGGGTGGCGTGGGTGTGAGTGTGCTGTGCCAGGGTGGTGTGGGTGTGAGGGTGCATGCCAGGGTGGTGTGGGTGTGAGGGATGTGTTGATGAGAGGATGTGGTGGGTTTGAGTGTGGTGAGGGTCAGGGCAGTGGGGGTGTGAGGGTGGTGTGGGTGTGAGGGATGTGTGGGTGTGAGGGATGTGTGGGTGTGAGGGATGTGTGGGTGTGAGGGATGTGTGGGTGTGAGGGATGTGTGGGTGTGAGGGTGGTGTGGGTGTGAGGGTGGTGTGGGTGTGAGGGTGGTGTGGGTGTGAGGGTGGTGTGGGTGTGAGGGTGGTGTGGGTGTGAGGGTGGTGTGGGTGTGAGGGTGGTGTGGGTGTGAGGGTGGTGTGGGAGTGAGGGTGGTGTGGGTGTGAGGGTGGTGTGGGTGTGAGGGTGGTGTGGGTGTGAGGGTGGTGTGGGTGTGAGGGTGGTGTGGGTGTGAGGGTGGTGTGGGTGTGAGGGTGGTGTGGGTGTGAGGGTGGTGTGGGTGTGAGGGTGGTGTGGGTGTGAGGGTGGTGTGGGTGTGAGGGTGGTGTGGGTGTGAGGGTGATGTGGGTGTGAGGGTGGTGTGGATGTAGTGATGTGGATTTGGAGGTGGTGTGGGTGTGAGCAGTGTGGATGAAGGGAGGTGTGGATGTTTGGGTGGTGTGGGTGTGAGGGTGGTGTGGGTGTGAAAGTGGTGGATGTGAGGGTGGTGTGGGTGTGAGGGATGAGTGGATGAGAGGGTGGGGTGGGTGTGAGGGTGGAGTAGATGTGAGGGTGGTGTGGATGTGGAGGTGGTGTGGGTGTGAGGGATGTGTGGATGAAAGGGTGGGATGGGTGAGGAAGATGTGGATGTAGATGTGAGGGTGGTGTGGGTGTGGAGGTGGTGTGGGTGTGAGGGATGTGTGGATGAAAGGGTGGGATGGGTGAGGAAGATGTGGATGTGTGGGTGGTGTGGGTGTGAGGGTGGTGTGGGTGTGAGGGTGGTGTGGGTGTGAGGGTGGTGTGGGTGTGAGGGTGGTGTGGGTGTGGAGGTGGTGATGGTGGATGTTATTACAAGATGAGGGAACTTACGTGCCTCTTAACAAACACATCAAGTGTTGCTTTAACTGCTGGAATGTCTATAGTGTTTACTTTGGATTTTGTCTTTAAACTGGAATTAGTCGAATTTTGTGCAAAACTGGTGTACTTTAAAAGGTAGTTCTGATGACTGAATGAGTGATTTCTTGTGCTCAGTCGATGTAACAGAAGGTATGCAGCAAAAAATTGCTAAGAGTTTGGTTGAATTCAGCAATGGAATTGGTATAAAATAGGACTCAAAATAGGTGAAATCGCCGATGTGTAAATTGAGCTGACTCTCAACTTTACGTAATTCCATAAGTTTTCCATCAAATTTCGTGTCTGTCACTACCTGCAGAAAAGATTCTCTACCATTTCAGAAGAACACTGTCAAGTACAGTACTCTTCATTTCCAGGTCCTGACAGTGAGATGGTCAACCAAGCATAACTAAATAAAATCAAACTAAGCTTCTTAATAAAACTGATATCGAATCGAATCGAGGACGACGAGAGCTGTCGTAAGATGGGAAGGAAGAAGGATAAGGAAGGATGGAAATAACTGGAAAAGGATGGGGAGGAGGGGAAGAGGAGGAATCAAGGCAAGTGGCCCAACCACTTTGGGACATGTGGTACAAAAGTACTGGAGACGTAGATAGAGAGGCTTGACTGATGTCATTGCTTGGCTCACTAGGAGAGGATGGCGAAGGCAGCGGTAGGAGCTGGGAGTGTCAGAAGGCAGCAAGCAGGATGAGTTGGTTATGGTCTTAAACCGTTTATCAGTGCGGTAAATTGTTTTCGAGAGAGTTGTATCACACTTATGGGAGAGCTGTAGTAGTATTCGTTGGTTTGGAGTTGGTGGAGTATCTGGTTGTAGGTAGGGAATGGTCTTTCTTCGCTTTGGTACGATACAGTGTTGTCTTGGAGATGTTGGATGAGTTCTAGGCGAGTCATGCTTGCAGGGTACAGCCTCGTGGTGTAGAATATGAGTCCTTTGTGTTTAACCCATGGTGTTCCAGGTAATCGACGTGAGCTAAGTAGAGAAGGCGGTGGTGGAGTAGAGGAAGGTGGTGTTGCTTCGTTTTCAACTTCAGTAGACGAATTAGAAGATGTTTCTGGTGGTAAGGCTTCTGATTGGTTGGATTCAGTGAGAGGTGGTGGCGGTGGAGGCTTCTCATTGGTCGTTGTTGGATTGACGTCACTAGTTGGTGGTGTTGATGGAACTTCTGCAGAAGAGTTGGCGATTAAGTTTTTGGTGAATTTGAGAATTTCTTCAGAAGGTGGAGATGCTGGAAATGTAAATGAAGGCATGTTATTTAATGCAAATAACTCGTTGATGGTAGAGTTAAATGATCCAGGTACAGCCATGTTTTGCATATGAGCGTATAGTAGACAGTAGTGAATCTTCGTTACGTCACATGTTGGAGGAGTGATGGTAGTGGTGGTGGTGGAGGCGGGCTGAGTAGATGCTTGAAGTAATTTTGTAGTGTCTGCTTGTATTTTTGCAATTGCTGCATACGTTGGAGTGTTGCTAGTAGGTTTTTTCTTTGCTGCATCTTGTGTTTTCTTCATAATATCCTTTCTTGTAGGACATTTTGCTGCCAGTGTATGGTGATCATTACTCTTGCAGTTTAAGCACGCTGGTTGTGTTGGAGCAGCAGCGGTGCAGGAACTGAAGGTGTGTCCCTCACTACCACATGTAGTGCAGAACTTCTTGTCTTTTACTGGACATGCTTTGGTGGTGTGATGGTATGAATAACAGTTCCAGCAATGTTGGATGTAGTGATATCTCTCTGCTTCAATGTAGGTAGGGCTGATGTAGTAGTAGTAGACAGCAAGACCTTCGTTCAGTGCAGTGGCAGCCATGTTCACGTCGGTGAAGGTGACCTTGATCATGGACGTTGCATTTGGGATTTTTGTAATGCTGTCAACAGTAGCCCAAGTATTTTGCGTCTCGATGGATGACTTGAGTTCAGCAGGTGTTTGAGACGTCAGAATCTTGTCCAGTTTTTTTAGGAATACTGATTTCCTTGCCCTGAGGGCAGGAGATGACGTAACAGTAAACCCTTGAGTAGTAAGAGTAGTGATGGCTTCTGTAGTGAGTAGCTTCTCTGCTTCAGCATCATCGTGACACACAACAATGAATGCTTCTTTCAGTGACAATATGGTGTTGAATTTTACTTCCAGTGCTCCCTGAACAACAGTTGCAAGAGCAATCTTCGTTGAATCATCAACGGTACCATTTCTTGGTTTGATCTTTACACGATTTGCGTAGCTCATCGTGTAAGTCAAGGCGATGACAACGCTGGTAAAGGTTCCCCTCCCCAACGGGGATCGTAGGGAGACAGAGTAAGTAAGGAGAGCTGCTATGACCTGCCTGGGCGAGAGTCAAGAGCAGAATCATACAGTGGACCCCCGGTATTCGATGGCATCGGTATCCGATAAATCCGGTATTCGATACATTTTAACGCAAAAATTTTGCCTCGGTTCCCGTTAAAAAAACCCGGTATTCGCGATTCGTACGAGACGTGTCCACGTGTGGCCTGAACTGCCCCATGTGTGCCAGTGTTTACAAGCCAGCCAGTGTGCGCGCATCTAAGGATACATTCGGTACATTCCATATTATCACTGTTTTTGGTGCTTGTTTCTGCAAAATAAGTCACCATGGGCCCCAAGAAAGCTTCTAGTGCCAACCCTGTGGTAAAAAGGGTGAGAATTAGTATGGAAATTAAGAAAGATTTTGAAGGGTTTGGGGCTAACCCTGAGAAGCCTATGCCAGTTGTGGAATCCATTGTGCCTACTTCAAAAATTAAGGAAATGTGTGCAAAGTGGGTTGAACTGCAAACCTTTATGGATGAAAATCACCCTAACACAGCTATTGCAAGCCGTGCTGGTGACTATTACAATGACAATGTTGTGGCCCATTTTAGACAAATCTTAAAGGAACGGGAGGTACAGAGCTCTATGGACAGATTTGTTGTGCGACAGAGGTCCAGTGACTCTCAAGCTGGTCCTAGTGGCATTAAAAGAAGAAGGGAAGTAACCCCGGAAAAGGACTTGCTACCTCAAGTCCTAATGGAAGGGGATTCCCCTTCTAAACAATAAGTTCGACACTCTCCCCTCCTCCCATCCCATCAATCATCACCAGATCTTCATTAAAGGTAAGTGTCATGTATTCTATTGTTAGTATACTATTGTTACTGTTGTTTCTTCATTTTGTGTGCATTAAACTTAATATTTCATGTGGTAAAAAAATTTTTTTTTCATACTTTTGGGTGTCTTGCACGGATTAATTTGATTTCCATTATTTCTTGTGGGGAAAATTAATTCGCCTTTCGATATTTTCGGTTTTCGATGAGCTCTCAGGAACGGATTAATATCGAATACCGGGGGTCCACTGTATTACAGGTATTGGACGGTGACGTCATTTGTTTACTCTTGAGCTTCGCTAAAGAATAGAACATTTTCGCTACTGTGAGCGCAATTTCAAGGTACTTTTATCATGAAAGCAATCAAAATCATATCTATTTCTGTAATATATCTTCCATTCTATCAAATGAGACCGAAAAAAAAACGAGAATATAACCATAAAAACCATACAAAAATATACCGCTAAGCGGCCGCAGCTAGTGGCTGAGAAGTGAACTCCGCTATTTATGGTCTGATTTCTTTCATTTTTGGTGTACGTTAAGAAGTATCTTTCCGTCATACATTGCCCAAGTTTCAATAAGATAATACAACAAACAATTGAGAAAATAATAATAATAATAATATCTTTATTTACTACACGTACATGTACAAGGTATACAGACCTAGCTGACATCAATGACATACTACTATATAGAAAGCCGGTTGTTATGCAGAGTATTTCAAGAAAATTAGGTCAGTGTCCCAGGATAACACCCACACCAGTCGACTAACACCCAGGTACCCATTTACTGATGGGTGAACATAGACAACAGGTGTAAAGAAACACGCCTAATGTTTCTACCCTGGCTGGGAATCGAATATTTACCAAAAATCATATATGGCTAACCCAAGCCAGGTACTAGAAATAAGCCACGTTGACTTTTTTGGGTTATCCTAGGTTCTCTACACATATGCTGCTATGTGTGATAATCTATATAGAGAAAATAACTTTTTTTGTTTCAGGTTTATGGTGCAGTATGAGTGTATATCACAGTTAGCCCTGTGCTACGCTCTGTTTTTTTCTAATATAAGCCCCCAATACAGGGATAGGAGAATGGTATTTGTATACCATATCCTCTTCATACCTCTGTCGAACTGCTCAGTATTATGCCAAATATTATTTATTCTTGAGTGTTTAACATGTTTTATGTTATTTATGTTGTTTATTATGTCATATTAGATCACTTGTGATAGGCAAATAAGCTGTAATGTTGATATTAGCGTAATAATAAAGCATATTCTCCTGCTTCATGAGACTGAGCTCATGGCAACCTACAGTGGCTTCAGAGGCACCTTATCTTTTATGGACAATGTACTGTGTCGGTGCTTTACACAACGAGAAGCATTTCTTTTATTCATTGGAACCATGGCTAGGGCTCAAAGTAAGCAGGTTATAACAATAAATGGAGAAAAAGAAATTGGAATGACTTATGCAGCATGTAGTGCCATCAAACAGTACCAGCAGGTTGGTGTGGTGACCCTGGAAATTTGAAATAATGCTAGCCAAAATTAGTGCCGAATAACTGATGGAACCAGATGTCTGATTACCAGATTTGTGATGGGGGACCACATGAACTTTTTTATTTTTCGTTCGATTTCTTTCATTTTTTTTTTTTGTACGTAAAGAAGCACCTTTCAATAGTAATGTGACCAAGTTTCAATAAGATAGCTCAAAAAACAACTGAGAAAAAAATTATTTACTAATAATCATACATATTGAATAGTAACTTCGACATGGGACTTGGAGAAGTTGTTTTGGCATTATCTACGCATAAAACAATGCTAAACTGTATCTCTAGCGGTTAGATGTTCTGTAATTTATCCTTTCTTCATTCTTAAAAAAAATAAATTTTGTATGTTTTTTGACTTTCAGCCAAATATCTGACTTTTGCCCTCACATAAATCAAAAACAAATTATGATATCTCAAAAAGCAATCCACTAGCTTGTAAAACAATCTTTCCTTTATGTTCTCTGTGAATTTCATTACATTCCTGCTATTATTAACGAAGGTACTTGCTCATATATGTGAATAACTTACTTCCGAGATAATCCGCGAAACAGCCGGACCACCACTTTTTTTTTTTTTTTTCGAGAAAATAACATTTTTCTCAGTCTTATACTGCATTACGAGTGTATATCATAGTTAACCATGTTCGTTTTCTTTAATATAAGGACCCTGGAGGTGAGAGAAAGAGAATGGAAGCCCCTCTCTGAGAATGGGAATCTATTATTCCCGATGGAGCGCTCTGGGAATATGCCATATATTATTCATTCTGGAGTATTTACCATACTTCTTTGTTATTTATATTGTTTATTATGTCATATTAGATCAATTGTGATAGATAAATAAGCCGTAGAAGCTATAATAGCGTTATATTTAGCCATATTCCCCGGCCACCCCGAGACTGGAATTTTCCATGACGTCAGCAAAATGGTGTCGGGAGGTTCCTGGTTGGTTGGAACTCTACGTATAAGTCCCGCCCAATGTATTATGATACCAAATCGTCAATTATTATCTTAGAAAGAATAATACAATAAATACACGAAAAAAACGGAAAAAAAAAATAAATTGACGACGGGTGAGCACACCTGTCGCGGGTGGTGACGTAACCCTAGGTGTATTTAAATGACCATAATTCCTTGTAGGAATGTCGTAGAACAATGATTCTGGTACCATTGTGTTGCCAGAGAGTTAAGCTATTTTTCTATAAGATTAACTCAGTTTGTGAATTTTTTCGACAAAATTTTTCGTTCGCGCTGAGTGATTGCTAATTCCCCCTACTTATGTGTACCTGTACCTAAATATACTTACACACTGTGCTGGTGTGCAGGTACACATTAAAATTGCTAAGAGTCTCTCTACTCATGATGCCAACAGTACATAATAATCACTCCAGGGCACATTAAATGTCTTATTTTACATTAACATAGACATTTTCATTAATCCATCTATGATATTTTCCTCAAAATTATATAAGAAACATGTTACATAGCATGTAAACATGATATATACACTCACAGAATAAAAATTTACATAAATATAAGATTTGTTTACAAAGAGGCTGTATAGGTAGTGTCGGAAGAATTACGTTTTCTCTAGTCAAACACTGGGGGAAAACTGTAGAAAAACATTCCTTTCGTATGCCTTTTCTCTATATATAGCAATTCATGACCCTTGTGGGTTTAGGGATTTTTTATTATGATAATAATATCATCATCTTCATTCATCTTAAAATGGTGTGTTGCATGAGAATGGGAGTATTTGTTTATTCTGTACTAACTTGTACAACTTGTACACAATGTAAGAGTACATATTTGTATTGTGAGGGAATTATTATAATAAAAAAAAATATTGCGAGGTAAAAGTTTT
The DNA here is from genome assembly GCF_038502225.1 of Cherax quadricarinatus. NCBI lineage: Eukaryota > Metazoa > Arthropoda > Malacostraca > Decapoda > Parastacidae > Cherax > Cherax quadricarinatus. The sequence goes on along the minus strand of NW_027197635.1, from coordinate 17,778 downwards.
ACAAACTCTTACAAACATATGTGAATGAACTAAAAGTACACACACATTAATACGCATTTATTTCGCCTGACAAAGTGATCACCTACTACCTGTTCAGTTTGTGTTCTTACATTGTCTGAACTCTGTATCTCATTCTCGCTCTCGTTTACTCTTTCATTAACTAGTTGGCTCTTATTGCCGATGGCGTCTAAGCTTAGCTGTGATAAAAAGAGGGGTCGTAAGCCTCTTGCTGTAAGTGTCAAGTTAGAGGATGGTGGTGTGTCATTCTGATTTTATTCAAGAAACACCCTGCCACTCACCTCTCACACTTTAACCCTTTCAGGGTCCATGCCGTAGATCTAGGGTTTTACGTTGAGGGTCCAAACCGTAGATCTACGCCAAAATTCTAGCGGCGTCAAATTTAGCGCAAGAAAGCTGGTAGGCCTACATCTAAGAGAATGGGTCTGGGTGGTCAGTGTGTGCACTATAGAAAAAATCTGGACACATGCATGACATTGTGGGAATGCTGCCAAAGTAGCTTTGTTCTTCATGCCTGGCGGCAAGGAAGCTCTCACTCTCCACTCACTCTCCTGACGAATTTTGACTCTCCTCTTCACAATTTACAGTTCTAAGACTGAAGGAAGTGGATCTGAAGAGGAATTCTATGGTTTTGAACCATATGGTACCATTGTACCATATGGTACAATGGTGCCATGTCATACAATGGTATCATATGGTACAATGGTACCATATGGTACAATGGTACCATATGGTACAATGGTACCATATGGTACAATGTACCATATGGTACAATGGTACCATATGGTACAATGTACCATATAATACATTGTATCATATGGTACATTGTACCATAGGGTACAGGGACCCTAATGGAAATAAATCTGACTTTTTTGGGTTATCCTAGGTTCTCCACACACATGCTGCTATGTATGATAATCTGTTACTTTATTTGTGTATACCTAAATAAGCTCACGATGCCACATGTGCTTGAGTAAGTTTATTCAGGTGTACACAAATACAGTTACATAGTTTATCATACATAGCAGCATATGTATAAAATCCTAGGATAACCCAAAAAAGTCAGGGTGGCTTATTTCCATAGGGATCCCTGTATTTGTACCAAATGGTGTCCTGTACCATATGGTGTCTTGTACCATATGGTGCCCTGCACCATATGGTGCCCTGCACCATATGGTACCCTGCACCATATGGTACCCTGCACCATATGGTACCCTGCACCATAAGGTACCCTGCACCACAAGGTACCCTGCACCATATGGTATCCTGTACTGTATGGTAAACTGCACCATGTGGTATCCTGTACTGTATGGTACCCTATTACATAGAGTACAATGTACCATATGGTACCCTGTAACATATGATACCATGTACCATATGGTCAGAGATGTTGATGCCACCAGGCACCAGCCAAGACTGAGTGACGATGCCAGCTAGCTAGTGACTCCAGAGTTTTGAAGACAAAGCGCTGTGTCATCCACCTCAAGGAACATGTCGTGTTCCTGTACACTTGTAAATATATAATAGAACATTACTAATATACAACATTTTTGCATATTTTTGTTGTAAACAATTATTGTAAATGAAATAATGATGAAAATATTAGTGTTTACTGTGTTGAATACAACAGTACCATATAGTACCAAATGGTACAATGTACCATATGGTACCATTGCACCATATGGTACCATAAGGTACCATTGCACCATATGGTACCATAAGGTATCATTGCACCATATGGTACCATGGTACCATAAGGTATCATTGCACCATATGGTACCATTGTATAATATGGTATCACTGTACCAAATGGTGCCATTGTACCATATTCTACCATATGGTACCACTGTATCATATGGTGCCATTGTACCATATGGTACCACTGTACCATATGGTACCATTGCACCCTATGGCACCATTGTACCATATAGTACTATATGGTACTGATGTATTCAACACAATAGCCGCACTAATATTTTCATCATTTTGTTTTTAGAATAAACTTGCAAACAAGTTTTGTAAGCATTATAATGATAAATAAATTAGTGCAGTTGCTGTGTTGAATACAATGAGTGTACACTTATACAATATACTACATTATATTGGTCTCACAGACCACAAATGTTACTAGACAAAGAAAAAAATTAGAAAAGAAAAAGTATAAAAACGTAAAATAAAAAAATGTGATTTTACGGAACTCGCTGATGTTGCCGCCACCCGGTCATTTTGGGTCAACTTCCCGCCGCTGTATCTCGGTAAGTATTGATCAGAATTTTTTTTTTATTACCTTCACAAAAATATTATCTGTAATTCTGTAAGAAAAAAAAATTTTGTTTTTTCTTTCAAAATTTCTTGGACACTGGGGCACCTCTTCAGAATTGTGTGTGGTAATTGTAAGCATATGCCAAGGCTCGACGCTGGCACTCACAGAGGTGAGGTGCAGGCCTTTGCTGCCAATGACATCATGGCATTTCGGTGGCATGACAAACATGATGTCACATTGTTGACATCAGTTCACTGAAACAAAATGGCACACACTGGCAGGCACAATAGAGAGACCAATGAACCCATTCTAAAACCTGCAGCTGTCATGGACTACAACCTTAATATGCCCTTAGTGGACAAATGTGACATGCAGATCAGGTTTGATGATTGTGTACGCAAGAGTTATAAGTGGTATATAAAACTTTTTTTCCATCTTGTTGATATTTCCGTGCTAAATGCTTATAACATATACAAGTTGAGGACCAACAACAAACCAAAATAGTGAATTTTGTTTGTCAGTCATCAGACAAATAATCGCCAAGTACCAAGGAGCAACACTTGCAATAGACCAGCGCCCACGAAATTACCAACACATGCCATCTCATTTGAGGCGTGGTGATCACTACCCCATACCAACTGCCTCCTACTGCTTTCAAGAAAAATGCTCAGAAGAGGTGTTTTGTATGTGGACATACCACAAAACGCCCACAAACACGCAGACACACTCGTTTTATGTGTGAGGAATGTCAAGTGCCACTCTGCATATACCCATGATTCAAAGAGTTCTACAAGCTGCAGCAGTGACTGTACATATGTATATATATTATGGAACAATAGTAATAAACAATGTTTTGTATTATTTGTATCTGTAAACAAGTTTTATACACAATCTAACAGTGATAATGTTTGTTCAGTTATTGTGTTGTAAACAATGAGTGTATATTTGAACAATGCACCTTACTTTGGTCTCCCAGGCCACATAAGTTACTTAGAAAAGAAAAATATTGGAAAATACAAGAAACCTTCGAATTGGAGTAAATAAAAGAATACCGGTAGTAGGCTGGTAGACAGCAGCCGCCCAGGGAGGTACTACCATCCTGCCAAGTAAATGTAAAATGAAAGCCTGTGATTGTTTTACATGATGGTAGGATTGCTGGTTTTTTCTGTCTCATAAACATGAAAGATTTCAGATATGTCTTGCTACTTCTACTTACACGTAGGTCACACTACACATGCATGTACTAGCATATAGTGTATACACACCCCTCTGGGTTTTCTCTATTTTCTTACTAGTTCTTGTGTTTGTTTATTTCCTCTTATCTCCATGGGGAAGTGGAACAGAATTCTTCCTCTGTAAGCTATGCGTGTCGTAAGAGGCGACTAAAATGCCGGGAGCATGAGGCTAGTAACCCCTTCTCTTATATACATTACTAAATGTGAAAGGAGAAACTTTGTTTTTCCTTTTGGGCCACCCCGCCTTGGTGGGATACGGCCGGTGTGTTGAAAGAAAGAAAAGAATACCGAATGAGTGGCATTCGCCGCTGTTGCCATTAAACCCTTTCAGGGTTTCGGCCATACTAGTACGGAATAGCTTACGCACCAACCCTTTCAGGGTTTTTGACGTACTAGTACGCCTAAATTCTAGCACCCTCAGATCTGGTGAGAGAAAGCTGGTAGGCCTACATATGTAAAAATGGGTCTATGTGGTCAGTGTGCACAGTATAAAAAAAAATCCTGCAGCACACAGTGCGTAATGAGAAAAAAAAACTTTTACCGTGTTTTTGGATTAAAACAGCAACTTTGCACTGTATTTTCGTATGGTATTTATTGTTGTATTCTAGTTTTCCTGGTCTTGTTTTATAGAATGGAAGACATATTACAGATATTGAGATGATTTTGACTGATTTTACAATGAAAAGTACCTTGAAATTGAGCTCAAAGTAGCAGAAATGTTCGATTTTTAACAAAGTTCAAAAGTAAACAAATCATGCTAAACGTCCAATACACGTCAACTGGTGAGTCTAATATCCTTTCACAAGTGCGCTGATATTATTTATACCATTTCTACACTAATGCAGTAGTCTGCATAACAGTAAATCTTCCATTTTTTTGTGAGAAAAATTCAAAGTGGAAAGCAAAAGAATGTAAGAGGGGCGTGGGGACGTGACTAATTCCGTAAGTTTTCCATCAAATTTCATACTTTTGTGTCATTATGATCGAGAAAAGATTCTCTATCTTTTCAAAAAAAAATTTTTGGGCAGGAACATGTCAGTACTTACCGAGATATATACGAGGCCGCGAAGCTGGCACTTGGTGATCACCTGACGGCAACATGGAGCACTGCCGCATCCATAAATTCTACATATTTACTGCTTTCTTCCAGTTTTTTTTCATTTTCTTGGTTTTCATGATATGATAATTATGTTTTATAGTAAATCTGTTGATTTCAATGCCAATTGTTGTTTATACATCAATATTATATACAAAATTATTATCATATTGTTATAAACACACATGTACACACTGACAGGTGATTTTGCACACCTGGCTGAATCACATTCTATTATCTACAACCACATACAAGTATTTACATGTCCCGCTTATGTTTCTAGAATTCCACGATTTTATGATACTCCATGAAGCATGGATTCATACAGAGTGCCACCCCACACTGGTGACAAATGAATCGTGTGTCCTACCGCTGTTGGGGTCGTTTTTTGGTAGTAGCACACACAACACACTTTTTCTGGGAATTCTTCTCTGGGGTAGGTGGTATTGGTACCAGATAGTGACAGTTAGGAGTGATTCGGTCTGGCACTTCCCCCACTGGCTGTGGTTGTGGGACAAGTCGCTGTTGAGGGGCAGGTACAGGTGTGGTACCATACTTTCTTGCTATCTGTTTGACAACATTCAGAGAATTCTGTAAAACGTTGTCATTTTCCAGTCTTTATTTCGTACATGTTGAGTGCATTGAGCACTGCGATGTCTACAAAGTGAAAAAACAGTTTTATATACCACTTGCGACTCCTACGTACATGGTCAACAAACCCTATCATGATGTCACAGTTGTCAACTAGTTGCATATTGTGCATATAGTCGACGACAGCAGCTGGCTTTACAATAGGGTCATTGTTGAACCTGCTCCGTCTGTCTGTTTGTACCATCTCGTTTCTGTGGATGGTTTACAGTAAGTCATGTCCCGTTTGTCATGCCATGTCAGTGCCATGATGCCATTAGCATGAAACACTTGTACTGCACCTTCAACACTACCTCCACTGAACCTTGGCATATGTTTTCTATTCCTTCTCACTGTTCCACATATATCAGCATTGTTCACACATAGGAAATCAGCGAGCATAGGGCTTGTATACCAGTTGTCTGTGTACAATGTATGGCCCTTGCCAAGGTATGGTTCCATTATCCTGTGAACAACATCACCGGAAATGCCCAACATCTGTCTGTCATCATCGAGTACGTTTCTCCCGGTGTATACAATAACATCCAACACAAGACCACTCTCACAGTCACACATAACAAAAAGTTTTATACCAAAGTGATTACGTTTGCTCTGTATATATTGCTTGAATGAGAACAGAATCAAGGACTCATCAACAACAATGTTCTTGAAGGGATAAAAGTATGCACTGAATTTCTGCTTCAAATACATAAACACTTCCCGGATTTTGTATAGAAGGTCATTTCTGTTTGGTGTATTTCTGTCTGTGAAGTGCAACATTCATAGAAACAGAGTGAATCAGTTGCACGGAAGGTCACAGAAAACTGGAGTACAGATGAAGTGGTCTGTGGACCAGTAATTACATATACATGTATTGTTCTTATAGATATGTGGCATAAGCATGACAGTGGCAAGGACTAAATACATTTCAGCCACTGTTGTGTCTTTCCACCTGTGCAGCCATGATGATTCTCCAACCTCTGCTGTGTTGTCCATGACATATCGGTAATAACTGTTTGTCTGGGTCACTATCAAGTTCATTATGGGCTCGTCAAAGTACAACTGGAAATAGTCTAACTCTGTAGACTCATTTGTTATGGGACATTCTGGCTGGATACCACTTCCACTTGTATCAAAATCGCAAAGTTGTGGCACGAATATACTTTGTGTCCAGTTCTACTCATGATCACATGGTGCAGGGTGGGCCTGTGGCATGGGGCGAGGGGGAGCATGAGGAGGGACAGGAGTGGAGGCAGCACTTGGTTGAGGGAATGCCGGGCGGTCCTTTGTCTGTCCACCCACCGCGCCATGTGGTCCAGGCACCATGCCACCCACCACTACTTCCTCCATCCCCGCATACTCCTTCATGATGACTTTCACTATCAGTGGCTGGGGTTTTGGATCGTGACCTGCCACGACCCTTGGGGATTGCATATGGCACACTGCCTGAACGTAGACGACGACACCTAAAAGTACACTTCACTGGTGAATAATGAACTTCACTATCACTAGACGAATCCTCGAATGGCATAAAATCAATCTCATCGTCACTTACATCATTTTCACTATCACTTAAACACTGGGAAAATGATAGTTTCCTCTTGCGAAGTTGCCTATGGGTAACACCTGCCACTCCAGAGGTGCTTGGCCCAGGGTCTTGTGTGGCCACACTGGCCACCCCAGAAGTGCTTGGCCTAGGGTCTGGTGTGGCCACACTGGCTACCCCAGAGGTGCTTGGCCCAGGGCTGTGGCTACCCCAGAGGTGATGGGCTGAGGGTCATCTGGGTTATCATCGACATTTTCACTAATTCCTTGAATATTACTGGCCCCATTGGTGTCAAATCCACTAAACTCACATCTATATCACTTTCCTCGAATAGTAGAGTGTTAATACGACAAGGCGTGAGTGAATCACAGGATGTGCCATGATGTTGACCCAAGATGGAGCTGAATGTAACTGGACCTACCATGTGGTACCCAGGCATCCCCAATTTTTTTCATACGGCGCACACTGAGTGCGCACACCCATTCTCTCATGTCTAGGCGACTCAGGCCTATCACGCCAATTTTGAATGAATGAAAAATGAAACGTATATATCTGTCTGTCTATCTGTGTCTGCCTAGCTCTGCTTATCTGTCTTTCTGTCTTCTGTGTGTGCCTGGAGTATAATATGAACTCCTTCAATAATGGTGTTATGACACACATCAAATAACAAGTGACATTTGATGAATGTGCGCTGCTGGAGGGGGGAACCTTGCCTTTATATGTTTTTACTCTTGCACACAAACATGTCTCTGTATGTCTGTCTGTCAGTCTGTCTCTCTATCTGTACATCTATCTGTACATCTATATGTCTATCTGTACATCTATCTATCTATCTGTCTGCCTAGGTCTACTTATCTGTCTAGTTCTGCTTATCTGTCTTTCTGTCTGCCTGTGTGTGTATGTCTTTCCATCTCCTTGTCTCTGTCTCAGGGAGCGGCTAGTAAACCTGTTGGTTTGTGGTGTATGTGCTGCTCCCTGATTGCTGAGCAAGTGACACTGCTATTATCTGCATCATGTTTATTTATGTCTTATATCTACAATGTATAGCACTTGGCCTGGAATTTTTGGGTTATCCTAGTTAATTTACATTATGTATAATGTAAATTGAGAGACAGAGATATAGACAGAGATACAAATAGACAGTGATACAGACGGACAGAGATATAGACAGATACAGACAGACAGCCAAAGCCAGCCAGCTAGCTAGCCAAATACATAAGAACATAAAAAAAGATGGAACACTGCAGCAGGCCTACTGGCCCATGCAAAGCAGGTCCATGTCACTCCCCAGCTTAGACCAATGACCCACCTAGTCAGGTCATATCCACTGAAAGAAGGAGCACGACATCTGACCCAGTAGCACAAGCTAGTCAGGTCCAACTCACACCTACCCACACCCACTCACACATTTATCTAACCTATTTTTACTTTCCTCTTAAAATGCGAGTGTTAATGTGACATGACATCAGTGAATCACTGGTGTTTGCCACGCTATTTGCTCTAACTGGCGCTCAGATGAATTGGTGCTCCCACAAGGTACTAAGTAGTCCCCGATTTTTTTCATAGTGCGCACACTGAGTGCACAGACCCAGAATGGATATAAATGCTCTGGAAAACATACAGAGGAGGATGACAGAGATGATCCCATGTATCAGGAATCTTCCCTACAAGGATAGACTGAGGGCCCTGAATCTGCACTCTTTCAAAAGGCGTAGAATTAGGGGGGATATGATCAAGGTGTATAAATGGAAAACAGGAATAAATAAAGGGGATGTAAATAGCGTGCTGAAAATTTCCAGCCAAGACAGGACTTGCAGCAATGGTTTCAAGTTGGAAAAATTCAGATTCAGGAAGGATATAGGAAAGCACTGGTTTGGTAACAGAGTTGTGGACGAGTGGAACAAACTCCCGAGTACAGTTTTTGAGGCTAAAACGTTGTGTAGTTTTAAAAATAGGTTAGATAAATACATGAGTGGGTGTGGGTGGGTGTGGGTGCTGCTGGGTCTGGTGCCGTGTTCCTTCCTTGAGTGGAGGTGACCAGACTGGGTGGGTCACTGGACTAATTGGGGGGGGGAGGGGACATGGACCTGCTCTGCATGGGTCAGTAGGCCTGTTGCAGTGTTCTTTCTTTCTTATGTTCTTTCATGTCTAAGCGACTCAGGCCTATTGCACCAAATTTGAAGGAATGAAAAATAAAACATTGATCTACGTTCGGAGCCCACCGCACGTGAACGTATATCTATGTGTGGACAGTTTAGGGGTTAAGTCAGGAGTATCTGAGAGAGTTAAAGCTAAGGAAGGGGTGGTAATGATGTTGAAGGACCAGTCATGGAAGGAGAAGAGAGAATATAAATGTGTAAATTCAAGGATTATGTGGATTAAAATAAGGGTCAGATGTGAAAAGTGGGTCATAATAAGTGTGTATCCACCTGGAGAAGAGAGGAGTGTAGAGGAGAGAGAGAGATTTTGGGAAATGTTAAGTGAATGTTTGGAACCTTTGAACCAATTGAGAGAGTAATTGTGGTAGGGGACCTAAATGCTAAAGTAGGAGAAACATTTAGAGAGGGTGTGGTAGGTAGGTTTGGGGTTCCAGGAGTAAATGATAATGGAAGCCCTTCGATTGAACTTCATACAGAAAGGGGTTTAGTTATAGGTAATATGTATTTTAAGAAAAAGAGGATAAATAAGTACACAAGATAAGATGTAGGGCATAATAACAGTACAGTGGAACCTCAAATTTCGAACTTAATCCGTTCCAGGAGCTAGTTCTAAATTTGAAAAGTTCTAAAGGCGAAGCAATATTTCCCATAAGAAATAATTGAAACACAATTAACCCTTTCCAGAAACCCAAAAATATTCACAAAAAAAAAAAAATATGTTTTATAGTTTTACATACACACAATAAATATAGTGTAAAATTATTAATAAATTTAAACAAACATATAAAATAACATTTTTACTTACCTTTATTGAAGATTGGTGATAGCATCTGGAAGATAGGGAGGAGAGGGGGAGGTGGGGTTAGTGTTTGGAAGGGGAATCCCCCTCCATAAGAACTTTAAGTATCAAAGCCCTCTCTGGGGTTACTTCCATTCTCTGCCTTTTAATGCCACTAGGACCAGCTTGAGAGTCACTGGATCCCTGTCTCACAAATCTCACAAAATAACTGTCCACAGTCCTCTGTTTCTGGCCTCTCTATGATTTCCCTAAAATGGGACATGGTTTTGTCACTGAACTTACTGCAAAGATCAAATCAAATCAATGCGGGGATTACAGATTTTGGTGATTGTGTGGTTTACATGTAGTAAAATAAAAATTACAGAGGGGGCCACTAGAACACATAGCATGGCTAGGCATTTCGGGCAAACTTAGATTAATTCTTAACCCTAAATTATAACAAATTGTGGAGTAAGTTGACTAAATACTAAGTGACTAAATTAGCAATGTGAATGCTTTTGTTTTGGCACAATACATAGTTTCTATATTGGAGTATCACAGGCAAACTTATGACTAATTTAGAATCATTATTATAAGATTAGGATACGTATTTCTGTGCTTATAGTCAAATGGGTGAGTGAGTGTAAATGTGGACCACCAGGAGGTTTTTATGTAGTTAGTTGATGGGGTGTATCAGGGAGATAAGATGTTTTCTAACAGTAGTTTTGAAAGTGATGAATGTGTCTGCTGTTCTAGAGTTTTCAGGTAGTGTGTTCCAGATTTTAGGGCCTTTGACATACATTGAGTTTTTGTAAAGGTTTAGCCGGACACGGGGAATGTCGTAGAGATGTTTGTGTCTGGTGTTATGCCTGTGGGTCCTGTCACAACTATCAAGAAAGCATTTTAGGTCAAGGTTAATATTGGAATTTAAGGTCCTGTATATGTAGATTGCACAGTAGTAAGTGTGGATATTCTGAACAGGGAGTAAGTTTAGATCTATGAAGAGTGGGGGAAGGGGGTGTTGCCAGGGATGGGAATTAGTGATTATTCTTATTGCAGCTTTTTGTTGAGTTTTTATTGGCTTTAGGTGTATTGCTGCAGTTGATCCCCAAGCACAAATAGCATAGGTGAGGTATGGATAAACGAGTGAATGGCTGGAGTTTACCTGGAGAGAGTTCCGGGGGTCAACGCCCCCGCGGCCCGGTCTGTGACCAGGCCTCCTGGTGGATCAGAGCCTGATCAACCAGGCTGTTGCTGCTGGCTGCACGCAAACCAACGTACGAGCCACAGCCCGGCTGATCAGGAACTGACTTTAGGTGCTTGTCCAGTGCCAGCTTGAAGACTGCCAGGGGTCTGTTGGTAATCCCCCTTATGTGTGCTGGGAGGCAGTTGAACAGTCTCGGGCCCCTGACACTTATTGTATGGTCTCTTAACGTGCTAGTGACACCCCTGCTTTTCATTGGGGGGATGTTGCATCGTCTGCCAAGTCTTTTGCTTTCGTAGTGAGTGATTTTCGTGTGCAAGTTCGGTACTAGTCCCTCTAGGATTTTCCAGGTGTATATAATCATGTATCTCTCCCTCCTGCGTTCCAGGGAATACAGGTTTAGGAACCTCAAGCGCTCCCAGTAATTGAGGTGTTTTATCTCCGTTATGCGCGCCGTGAAAGTTCTCTGTACATTTTCTAGGTCGGCAATTTCACCTGCCTTGAAAGGTGCTGTTAGTGTGCAGCAATATTCCAGCCTAGATAGAACAAGTGACCTGAAGAGTGTCATCATGGGCTTGGCCTCCCTAGTTTTGAAGGTTCTCATTATCCATCCTGTCATTTTTCTAGCAGATGCGATTGATACAATGTTATGGTCCTTGAAGGTGAGATCCTCCGACATGATCACTCCCAGGTCTTTGACGTTGGTGTTTCGCTCTATTTTGTGGCCAGAATTTGTTTTGTACTCTGATGAAGATTTAATTTCCTCATGTTTACCATATCTGAGTAATTGAAATTTCTCATCGTTGAACTTCATATTGTTTTCTGCAGCCCACTGAAAGATTTGGTTGATGTCCGCCTGGAGCTTTGCAGTGTCTGCAATGGAAGACACTGTCATGCAGATTCGGGTGTCATCTGCAAAGGAAGACACGGTGCTGTGGCTGACATCCTTGTCTATGTCGGATATGAGGATGAGGAACAAGATGGGAGCGAGTACTGTGCCTTGTGGAACAGAGCTTTTCACCGTAGCTGCCTCGGACTTTACTCTGTTGACGACTACTCTCTGTGTTCTGTTAGTGAGGAAATTATAGATCCATCGACCGACTTTTCCTGTTATTCCTTTAGCACGCATTTTGTGCGCTATTACGCCATGGTCACACTTGTCGAAGGCTTTTGCAAAGTCTGTATATATTACATCTGCATTCTTTTTGTCTTCTAGTGCATTTAGGACCTTGTCGTAGTGATCCAATAGTTGAGACAGACAGGAGCGACCTGTTCTAAACCCATGTTGCCCTGGGTTGTGTAACTGATGGGTTTCTAGATGGGTGGTGATCTTGCTTCTTAGGACCCTTTCAAAGATTTTTATGATATGGGATGTTAGTGCTATTGGTCTGTAGTTCTTTGCTGTTGCTTTACTGCCCCCTTTGTGGAGTGGGGCTATGTCTGTTGTTTTTAGTAACTGTGGGACGACCCCCGTGTCCATGCTCCCTCTCCATAGGATGGAAAAGGCTCGTGATAGGGGCTTCTTGCAGTTCTTGATGAACACAGAGTTCCATGAGTCTGGCCCTGGGGCAGAGTGCATGGGCATGTCATTTATCGCCTGTTCGAAGTCATTTGGCGTCAGGATAACATCGGATAGGCTTGTGTTAATCAAATTTTGTGGCTCTCTCATAAAAAATTCATTTTGATCTTCGACTCTCAGTCTGGTTAGCGGCTTGCTAAAAACTGAGTCATATTGGGACTTGAGTAGCTCACTCATTTCCTTGCTGTCATCTGTGTAGGACCCATTAACCCTTTGACTGTTTTCGACGTATAAATACGTCTTACGAGCCAATGTTTCTGACGTATATATACTCAATAATTCTAGCGGCTTCAAATCAAGCGGGAGAAAGCTGGTAGGCCCACATGTGAGAGAATGGGTCTGTGTGGTCAGTGTGCACCACATAAAAAAAATCCTGCAGCACACATTGCGTAATGAGAAAAAAAAAACTCTGATCGTTTTTTTGGAATAAAACGCCGACTTTGAGGTGTATTTTCGTATAGTATTTATCGTTGTATTCGCGTTTTCATGGTCTTAGGTGATAAAATGGAAAACATATTACAGAAATAGAGATGATTTTCATTACTTTTACGATGAAAACGACCTTGAAACTGAGCTCAAAGTAGCGGAAATGTTCGATTTTTACCAATGTTCAAGAGTAAATAAATCACACCACACGTCCAATACACGTCAACTGGGGAGTCTAATATTCTTTCACTAGTGCACTGATATTATTTATACCATTTTTACAATAATGCAGTAGTCTGCATAACAGTAAATTTTGTATTTTTTTGTATGAATAAAAAATCAAAATAGAAAGCAATAATAATATAAGAGGGGCCTAGAGATGTGACTAATGAACAGAGCATATGTTATTTTAGTGCCACGAATGTCTACCTTGTTTATTCTGGACCCTATTTTGAAATTGGCATCTTTTTTAGTTTGCGTGAAATTGGCCAAATTGCCAATTTCTGACCACCATATTGGGTAGTCCAAATTAGTAAATGGGAGGTTTCTTGTACTCAGCTGATAGATAAAATGGAGTTCTAAAGAAATAGCTATGAGTTTGGTCAACTGGAACAATGGAATTGGCTGAAAATAGGGCTCAAAGTCGGCGAAATCGCCGATACGCATATGTCGCCGAGACCGCTAACTTCGCGGGAGCATAATTCCACGAGTTTTCGACCAAATTTCGAACTTTTGGTGTCATTACCATCGGGAAAAGATTCTCTATCATTTCATAAGAAAAAATAATTTTTTTTTTTTTTTCAAAAATTGAGCGACATAGAATGACAGTTTCAGAGAGGGGCCTGAAACAGTCAAAGGGTTAAGGACCCCAATGGCAGCAGCAGCTGACGGTGGTACAGCAGCAGCAGCAGCAGCAGATGGTGCTACAGCAGCAGCAGCAGCTGACAGTGCTACAGCAGCAGCAGCAGCTGACAGTGCTACAACAGCAGCAGACGATGCTACAGCAGCAGCAGATGATGCTACAGCAGCAGCAGACGGTACTACAGCAGCAGCAGCAGCAGCAGCAGCAGCAGCAGACGGTACTACAGCAGCAGCAGCAGCTGACAGTGGTACAGCAGCAGCAGCTGATGGTACTACAGCAGCAGCAGCAGCAGCTGACAGTGGTACAGCAGCAGCAGCAGCAGCTGACGGTGCTACAGCAGCAGCAGCAGCAGCTGACGGTGCTACAGCAGCAGCAGCTGACTGTGCTACAGCAGCAGCAGCATCAGCAGTTGACCATGGTACCACAGTATGTATTTCGATAATATTTCTCACCCATTTTACCACAGGGTTGGCACTAGAAGCTTTCTTGGGGCCCATGGTAACTTATTTTGCAGATAAAATCACCAAAAACACTGTAATAATACGAAATGTTACGATTGTATGCTTGGATGTTACCGTGGAGGCTGGCTTGTAAACAATGCCACCGGCGGAACATGCGAGGCTGGCTCAGGCCGCACATTAGACGCATCTCGGACAAATAGTGTTGAGCAGGTTTTTTAGCGGTATGCGAGGCAAAATCTTAGCGATAAAATGTATCTGTATGCGGATTTAACGTTATGTGATGCCAACGGTATGCGGGGGTCCACTGTAGTGTGAGAAAGGCATTTTGCGGTACGTAGTATCGTATCTTGGAGATGTTCCCAACTGTTTTGGAATTTTTTTGATACTAAATTCAGGTTGTTGTCGAGGTATAGGCCTAGAAATTCCCTCATTATGTCTATTAGAGTACGATCTTAATGTTAAGTTGCGCAGCACCTGCTCTGCTACCAAACATAATATAGTAGGTTTTGTCAGTGTTAAGTGTAAGTTTATTGGCTGTCATCCAAGCTGATATTTTGAGCAGCTCCTCATTAACCCTTTGAGGGTTTTGGACGTACTAGTACGGCTTACGACCCAGGGTTTTTGACATACTAGTACGCCTAAATTCTAGCGCCCTCAAATCTAGTGGGAGAAAGCTGGTAGGCCTCCATATGAAAGAATGGGTCTATGTGGTCAGTGTGCGTGGCAGTATAAAAAAATCCTGCAGCACACAGTGCATAATGAGAAAAAAAAAACTTTGACCGTTTTTTTAGATTAAAACAGCAACTTTGCACTGTATTTTCGTATGGTATTTATTGTTGTATTCTAGTTTTCTTGGTCTCATTTTATAGAATGGAAGACATATTAAAGAAATTGAGATGATTTTGACTGATTTTACAATGAAAAGAACCTTGAAATTGAGCTCACAGTAGCAGAAATGTTCGAGTTTTACCAAAGATCATAAGTAAACAAATCAGGCCAAGCGTCCAATACACATCAACTGGTGAGTCTAATATTCTTTCACAAGTGCGCTGATATTATTTATACCATTTCTACACTAATGCAGTAGTCTGCATAACAGTAAATCTTCTATTTTTATTGTGAGAATAAAAATTCAAAGTGGAAAGCAAAAGAATGTAAGAGGGGGCATGGGAATGTGACCAATGAGCAGAGGAAATGTTATTTTAGTGCCAGGAATGTCTTTCTTGTTTATTTTGGACTCTATTCGGAAATTGGCATCTTTTGAAATTTGTGTGAAATTGGCAAAATTGCTAAATTCTGACCACTGTATTGGATAGTTGAAATCGGTAAATGGGTGGTTTCTTGTACTCATTCAATAGAAAAACAGAGTTCTAGCGAAATAGTTATGATTTTTGTCGACTAGTACATTGGAATTGGCCAAAAATAGGGCTCAAAGTGGGCAAAATCGCCGATGCGTAAACATCATCAAGACCGCTAACTTCGCGAGAGCATAATTCCATAAGTTTTCCATCAAATTTCATACTTTTGGTGTCATTATGATCGGGAAAAGATTCTCTATCTTTTCATAAGAAAAAATTATTTTTTTTTTTAAATTTGGCCGACCCTGAGAACGAGTCTCGGAGAGGGCCTGTCAACCCTCAAAGGGTTAACAATGGTGTTTAGGGTGGCAAGATTAGGGTGAGAGATAACATAAGTCGTGTCGTCAGCAAAGAGAATGGGTTTCAGGTGTTGGGATGGCTCTGCTGGCCTTAAATTCACTATCAGCACTGGTTCCAGATGTTTTCTGTACCAGATCAGCATGCACCTTCCTTGCCTTTTCACAAATAATCGTCTCTGAAACACTATCGTCTGCCATCTCTTTATCCTTGATCCACACCAGCAACAACTTTTCAACCTGATCGATTGTCTGTGGTCTTCTTTTGGTTAGCATATTAACACCTTTGGCAACATCAGCTTCCTTCATTTGTTCTTTCTTTGCCAGGATAGAAGCAATGGTCGATTTGTTTTTCCCATACATCCTGGCAAGCTCAACAAGTCTCACACCACTCTCATACCTCTGTATTATTTCCTTCTTCACATCTATGGTGATTCTCACTTTCTTTACCATAGGGGTACAACTAGCAAGTTTCTTTGGGCCCATGGTAGCTTATTTCACAGTCCCACAAGCACTAATCACATTGAATTAATAGTAAAATGTTTGAATGAGACCACAGGTTAGCGTTACTCAAGCATCAACAAAGCCAGACTGGCTCACAGCGCCTGCGCGGGAAGGCGGACAGAGCGGGCTGGCGGACAGGTCCGGTATCCAGCGTTTCAAAAATAGGGGCGAGTTCAATTATAGGGACAAAGCTGGTTCGAAAAAAGCGGTCGATTTTCGAGGAGTTCGATAAGCGATACATTCAAAATTTGAGGTTCCACTATACTTTACTGGACTATGTATTGGTAGATAAAAGACTGTTGAGTAGACTTCAGGATGTACATGTTTACAGAGGGGCCACAGATATATCAGATCACTTTCTAGTTGTAGCTACAGTGAGAGTAAAAGGTAGATGGGATACAAGGAAAATAGAAGCAACAGGTAAGAGAGAGGTGAAGGTGTATAAACTAAAAGAGGAGGCAGTTAGGGTAAGATATAAACAACTAATGGAATATAGATGGGCTAGTGTGAGTATAAGCAATGGGGTCGAAGATGTATGGGGTAGGTTTAACTCTTTCAGGGTTTCCGACGTACTAGTACAGCTTACGCACCAGGGTTATTGACGTACTAGTACGAGTAAATTCTAGCGTCTTCAAATCTAGCGAGAGAAAGCTGGTAGGCCTACATATGAAAGAATGGGTCTATGTGGTCAGTGTGCATGGTATAAAAAAAAATCCTGCAGCACACAGTGCATAATGAGAAAAAAAACTGTGTTTTTTATTTAAAACAGAGACTTTGCACTATATTTTCATATGATATTTATGGTTGTATTCTAGTTTTCCTGGTCTCATTTTATAGAATGAAAGACATATTACAGAAATTGAGATGATTTTGATTGGTTTCACAATGAAAACTACCTTGAAATTGAGCTCTAAGTAGCAGAAATGTTTGATTTTTGCCAAAGTTCCTAAGTAAACAAATCATGCCACGCATCCAATACACGTCAACTGGCGAGTCTAATATTCTTTCACAAGTGCGCTGATATTATTTATACCATTTCTACACTAATTCAGTAGTCTACATAACAGCAAATCTTCTATTTTTTATGAGAATAAAAATTCAAAGTGGAAAGCAAAAGAAATGTAAGAGGGGCCTGGGGACATGACTAATGAACAGAGGAAATGTTATTTTAGTGCCAGGAATGTCTGTCTTGTTTATTCTGGACCC
The DNA here is from genome assembly GCF_038502225.1 of Cherax quadricarinatus. Lineage (NCBI taxonomy): Eukaryota > Metazoa > Arthropoda > Malacostraca > Decapoda > Parastacidae > Cherax > Cherax quadricarinatus. Next base: position 160 of record NW_027197635.1, on the reverse strand, counting down.
TATTTGGAAATTGGCATCTTTTGAAATTTGTGTTAAATTGGCAAAATTACTAATTTCTGACCACTTTATTAGATAGTTGAAATTGGTAAATGGGTAGTTTCTTGAACTCATTCAATAGAAAAAATGGAGTTCTAGCGAAATAGTTGATTTTTGTCAACTA
>NW_027197634.1:0-57691 GCF_038502225.1 Cherax quadricarinatus | reverse complement strand
CATTTATAACATGTAAAAGGGGATTCATTCTGATATTTTGCAACCGTGCTGGTTGGCGTTTATACTCTTGTTCCGTTCCAGGTGCTCCACCACTCTTCTCTTGATAATCTTCTCCATGACTTTGCATACTATACACATCAGTGACACTGGTCTATAGTTTAGTGCCTCTTTTCTGTCTCCTTTTCTAAATATGGGTACTACATTTGCCATCTTCTATACCTCAAGGTAGTTGCCCAGTTTCAAGGGATGTGTTGAAGATTGTGGTTAGTGGCACACACATAGCATTTCTGCTTCCTCTCTAAGGACCCATGGGGAAATGTTATTTGGTCCCATTGTCTTTGAGGTATCAAGGTCCTTTAGCAGCTTCTTCACCTCCTCCTCAGTTGTGTGAATGTCATCCATCACTTGTTGGTATATTCCTTGTTGGTGTCCCCCTCTGTTCTGTCCACCCAGAGGCCTTCCTGTCTCCACTGTAAATACTTCCTTAAATATTTCTTGAGCTCCTCACATACCTCTTGATCGCTTCTGGTGAGTTCCCCACCTTCTTTCCTCAGCCTGATCACCTGGTCTTTGACTATTGTCTTCCCCCTAATGTGGCTATACAGCAGTTTCGGGTCAGACTTGGCATTCAATGCTATGTCGTTTTCGTACTGTCACTGGGCCTCCCTCCTTACCTGTGCATACTCGTTTCTGGTGTTTCAACTAGTCTCTGTATTTTCCTGGGTCCTTTGCCTCCTGTACCTCTTCCATTCTCTGGTGCACTTAGTTTTTGCCTCCCTACACCTTTGGGTAAACCAAGGACTCATTTTGGTCTTCCCATTATTTCTACTGCCCTTGGAAACAAACCTTTCCTCTGCCTCCCTTCATTTTGTTGTTACGTATTCCATCATTTCATTTACTGATTTTCCTGCCAATTCTCTGTCCCACTGAACCTCCTGAAGGAAGTTCCTCATACCTGTGTAGTCCCCCCTTTTATAGTTTGGCTTTTCCCATCCAATTCCTGTTATCCTCTCAACTTGTAACTCTACTTTGTATTCAAAACACAGAACCATGTGATCACTAGCTCCACGGGGCCTCTCATATGTGATGTCCTCAATGTCTGAACTGCTCAGGGTGAACACAAGGTCCAGTCTTGCTGGTTCATCCTCCCCTCTCTCTCTGGTAGTGTCCTTAACATGTTGATGCATAAGGTTTTCCTCCCTCCCTCTCTCTCTCTCTCTCTCTCTCTCTCTCTCTCTCTCTCTCTCTCTCTCTCTCTCTCTCTCTCTCTCTCTCTCTCTCTCTCTCTCTCTCTCTCTCTCTCTCTCTCTCTCTCTCTCTCTCTCTCTCTCTCTCTCTCTCTCTCTCTCTCCTCTCTCTCTCTCTCTCCCCTCTCTCTCTCTCTCTCTCTCCCCTCTCTCTCTCTCTCTCTCTCTCTCTCTCTCTCTCTCTCTCTCTCTCTCTCTCTCTCTCTCTCTCTCTCTCTCTCTCTCTCTCTCTCTCTCTCTCTCCCCTCTCTCTCTCTCTCTCCCCTCTCTCTCTCTCTCTCTCTCTCTCCCCTCTCTCTCTCTCTCCCCTCTCTCTCTCTCTCTCTCCCCCTCTCTCTCTCTCTCCCCTCCCCCTCCCCCTCTCTCTCTCTCTCCTCCCCTCTCTCCCCCCTCCCCCTCTCTCTCTCTCCCCCCTCCCCCTCTCTCTCTCTCTCTCTCCCCCCTCCCCTCTCTCTTTCTCTCCCCCTCTCCCCCTCCCCCCTCTCTCTTTCTCTCTCCCCCCTCCCCCTCTCTCCCCCTCTCTCCCCACTCTCTCTCTCCCCTCTCTCTCTCTCCCCTCCTCCCCTCCCCTCTCTCTCCCCCTCCCCCCCTCCCCCTCTCTCTCCCCCTCCCCCTCTCTCTCTCTCTCTCTCTCCCCTCTCTCTCCCCCTCCCCCTCCCTCTCTCTCTCTCTCTCTCTCTCTCTCTCTCCCCCCTCCCCCTCTCTCTCTCCCCTCTCTCTCTCTCTCTCCCCTCTCTCTCTCCCCCCTCCCCCCCCCTCTCTCTCTCTCTCTCCCCCTCCCCTCTCTCTCTCTCTCCCCCTCCTCTCTCTCTCTCCCCTCCCCCTCCCCTCTCTCTCCCCCTCCCCCCTCTCTCTCTCTCTCCCCCTCCTCTCTCTCTCTCTCTCCCCGTGTGTGTGTGTGTGTGTGTGTGTGTGTGTGTGTGTGTGTGTGTGTGTGTGTGTGTGTGTGTGTGTGTGTGTGTGTGTGTGCATGCATGCATGCGCATGTGCTTGTACTCACCTAGTTGTGGCTGCAGGGGTTGAGTCACAGCTCCTGGCCTCGCCTCTTCACTGGCCGCTACTGAGTCACTCTCCCTGCACCATGAGCTTTATCATACCTCTTCTTAAAGCCATGAATGGATCCTGCCTCCACTACATCGCTTCCCAAACTATTCTACTTACTGACTACTCTGTGACTGAAAAAATACTTCCTAACATCTCTGTGATTCATCTGAGTCTTCAATTTCCAATTGGGACCCCTTGTTTCTGTGTATCATCTCTGGAACATCCTGTCTCTGTCTACCTCATCTATTCCTCGCAGAATTTTGTACGTTGTTATCATGTCTTTCCTAGCTCTCCTGTCCTCCAGTGTCATCAGGCCAATTCCCCTTAGATCTGGAACTAGTCTTGTCACAAAACTTTGCACTTTCTCTAACTTCTTGATGTGCTTGACCAGGTGTGGGTTCCAAACTGGTGCTGCATACTCCAGTATGGGCCTGACATACATGGTGTACAGTGTCTTGAATGATTCCTTACTGAAGTATTGGAATGCTATTCTCAGGTTTGCCAGGCGCCCGTATGTTGCAGCAGTTATCTGGTTAATGTGTGCCTGTCATGTGGTATAGAAATTTGCCTCACGCTGTCCTCGAAGTGGATCCAAGTGTGGTACTTTTATAATATTGGCCTTGTACATAACAGTAAGGCCACCCAAATCCCTCCTGTGTTGAAGGCTCTGCTGAAATGACAGATCTATCCAGGATTGGTCCAGGCGAGAGATGAGACGTCTTGTTCTGTTCTCTACTTTGTCAAGCAGTCGCAGATGAGAAGGGGGGCAGGCGCCCATTGTGATACCTCAACACATATCATGACTTGCTGTTGCCTCCCTGTCAGGTATTCTCAGATCCATTGCAGTGCCCTTCCAGTTTTACGTGCCTGATCTTCTAGCCTCTGCACTAATCTCTTGTGAGGAATTGTGTCAAAGGTCTTCTTGCAGTCCAAGAAAATGCAATCAACCCACCCCTCTTTCTCATGTCTTACTTCTGTTACCTTGTCATAAAACTCCAGTAGATTTGTGGCACAGGATTTGCCTTCCATGAATCTGTGGTGGCTGTCGTTTATAATTTTGTTTCGTTCCAGGTGCTCCACTACTCTCCTCCTGACAATCTTCTCCATGACTTTGCATACTATACACATCAGTGACACTGATCTATAGTTTAGTGTCTCATTTCTGTCTCCTTTCTTAAAGATGGAGACTACATTTGCCATCATCCATACCTCACGTAGCTGCCCAGTTTCAAGGGATGTGTTGAAAATTATGGTTAGTGGCACACACAGCATCTCTGCTCCCTCTCTAAGGATCCACAGAGAGATGTTGTCTGGTCCCACCGCCTTTGACGTGTCAAGTTCACATGGTAGCTTCTTCACCTCCTCAGTTGTGTGTATTTCATCCAACACTTGTTGGTATATCCCCTGTTAATGCACTCCACTGTTTTGTTTTCCCAGTGTCCTTTCTGTCTCCACTGTAAATACTTCCTTAAATCTCATGTTGAGCTCCTCACATACTTCTTGGTCGTTTCTTGTGAGCTCCTCACATACCTCTTGGTCGTTTCTTGTGAGCTCCCCACCTTCTTTCCTCAGCCTGATTACCTGGTCCTTGACTGTTGTCTTCCTCCTGATGTGGCTATAAAACAGTTTCGGGTCAGACTTGACTTTCGATGCTATGTTGTTTTTCTAGTGTCGCTGGGCCTCCCTCCTTATCTGTGCATACTCGTTTCTGGCTCTTCGAGTAATTTTCCTGGGTCCTTTGCCATCTGTACTTTTTCCATTCTCTGGTGCACTTAGTTTTTTCTCCCTACACCTTTGGGTAAACCAAGGGCTCATTCTGGTCTTCCCATTATTTCTGTTCCCCTTGGAAACAAACCTTTCCTCTGCCTTCTTGCATTTTGTTGTTGCGTAGTCCATCATTTCGTTTACTGACTTTCCTACCAATTCTCTTTCCCACTGAACGTCCTGCAGAAAGTTCCTCATACCTATGTAGTTCCCCCTTTCATAGTTTGGCTTGTCCCTTTCAACTCCTGTTACTCTCTCCACTTGTAACTCTACTATGTATTCAAAGCACAGAACCACGTGATAACTAGTTCCAAGGGACCTTTCATATGTGTGTGCCTGTGTGTGTGTGCTTGTGTGTGTGTGTGCGCCTGTGTGTGCACGCTCATGTGTGTTTGTGTTTGTGTGTGTGTATGCTCCTGTGTGTGTGTGTGCGTGTTTGCAACAAGACTAGCCCCGGAGCTAAGGGGTATACCCTACAAGGAGAGGTTAAGGGAAATCGACCTGATGACACTAGAGGACAGGACAAATAGGGGGGACATGATAACGACATATAAAATACTGAGAGGAATCGACACGGTGGACAGAGACAGGATGCTCCAGAGATGCGACACAGCAACAAGGGGTCACAGTTGGAAGCTGAAGACTCAGATGACTTACAGGGATGTTAGGAAGTATTTCTTCAGTCACAGAGTTGTCAGGAAATGAAATAGTCTGGGAAGTGATATAGTGGAGGCAGGATGCATACACAGCTTTAAGAAGAGGTATGATAAAGCTCATGGAGCAGGAAGAGTAGCCTAGTAGCAGCCAGTGAAGAGGCGGGGCCAGGAGCTATGACTCGACCCCTGCAACCACAACTAGGTGAGTACGTACGTACACACACACGCACACACACAATACATCAAGTCCTAAAACTCGCTTGTCTCTAGTCCCTCCGATCTAAAATGCTATTACATACATGCCTGTTGGACACTCAAGCCCTTACCCCTCAAAAGCTCCTTAACACCTTCTTTCTAGCCCTTAGTGAAATGACCCTAGACTTTCTTCCATTCATGCAAGGTTTATGTACGCCGTTAGCCAACCTATCTTGCTCCAAAGTCTCTAAATGACCGAACAGTCTCAACAATCCCCTCTATCATTCTTTGAATTATACTTTTCATATCGCAAAACTGTTTTTTAATTTATTTATTCCTGATTCTGTGCATAATATTTGCATAACACAGATTTTAAGGTCAAATTCTCTACTGCCTCCAGCTACTCTCTCACTGTGACAGTAAGACCATGCTGCACAACCATACACAAGGTCATCTTTCACACACTCACCTGCTGATACACTCCTAAATATCTAAATGCGTTCATTTCCTCCATACCCCCTTCCTCCAATCTGAAGTCTGGTCTTTCATTATCTAGCTTTTTTATTCTCATCACTTTACTCTTTTCTATGTTCACCTTTAACTTAAAGTTCTTGCTCTGTGTTCCAACATCCAGTGGAAAAACATAAACATGGTATAACCAAGGGACACTGTGGACACCATCATACATATACAGATTGCCATCACACGTTTTCAAATTGCCAAATCCCTTTAGCTCAGTAAACTCCTCACTCTGCCAATATGTTTCCATATTTTCCATGTATGTACTCTCTAAAGAACTTAAGCTGTCTCCAAGCAAAATGCTGTCTTAATGAAGTGCTCATTCTGCCTTTGTGTATCTGTTTTGCAACTTCATATGAGATTTATTATCTTTTATACTCACACCTCTCCCCAATACCCTTGGATTCACTTCTTTTGCAACTCCATCTACAAGTCCTAGGGATATACCAAAGTATTGGTATTGATGGTTATCAGCCATTTTTATGGCATCAATATAAGTAAAAAAAAAAAAAAGGCTACTGCCAGCTGATACTTAAAATAATAATATTGTATGTGTGCTTAAAAATGTCAAAATTAACACAATACCTCATGATTGTGCAGGTTACCCATACACTCACTCACTTGCATGCATGCACACATGAATGCACACACAAATACATATGTACACACCCATACATGCACATGTGCATGCACACATACACATACGAAAAAAATGATAAGTGCCTTTGACAACAAGTAACTAGAACAACAGGCCGAGTAATGACATAGTCATCTCTGAGAAATTAAGTTATTTAATATTTAACCTTTCTTTTTATTCTTTTTTAACAAGTTGGCCGTCTCCCACCGAGGCAGGGTGACCCAAAAAGAAAGAAAATCCCCAAAAAGAAAATACTTTCACTATCAATTAACACTTTCACCTCACTCACACATAATCACTGTTTTTGCAGAGGTGCTCAAAATACAACAGTGTTATTTAATACCAAATGTGCAATAAATATTCCCTTATATATTGAACGTAGTCATTTTAAAAATAAAAAATATAGGAAAAGTATCAGTATCGGCAGAAAACTGGGTATTAGTATTAGCAAAAAATTTGGTATTGTCCCATCCCTAATAAGTACAGGAGCCAAGGTGACATCACATCCTTGTCTAAGGCCCACAGTAAATTAGTAGATGTCTGCTATACACATATGTACTGTAAATATAGCTACTTTTCTTCAAAAAAATATTCAAGGAAAACTTCTTTCTGAAAAAAATGTCTTAATAAAAATGTTCATTCAAAATCTATTAAGTATTAGTCCTAAACGATACTTTGAGAACTTATGGTAAGAAGAAAAGTTGTAAGCCACAAATGTGTTTTAAATGATGTGTATTGTTTGTAAAGACAAAAATGAACTTAAGATTAAAGCTATACCTGACCACTTACACCTGATGCCAGTCCTGCAGTAGTGGAGACAGATGTAGAGGTGGTAATGGTTGAGGTGGAGGAAGATGTGGAGGGCAGGCAAGATACTAGAGGACCTAGGCTGTGGCGCCTGCCAATATTTCCGTACACACTACCAACCTTCCCACCACCACCTGCCTTCTGCAAGTTACAACTTGTACTAAGCCAATACCAGCAACATGCACAACTTAAACACAAGACAGCGCTACATGTGAAGATATATAAATGTGACCAAAGAAAACTTAAACACAAGCTAGTTTGGCCTTGAAAAAGGGGCAGAAAATCTAATAAATTACGTTAGCCCACTGTCAGAGCTGCCTAAGCCATGTGACTTGACAAAAAGTAAATGAAAGTATTCAAGATTCTTTGCAAGTATAAGTAAAAAATTTTTGGAAACACCTTCTTTCTCATTACATATTAGAATATCTTAATTGATAATACCTAATTCTAAATGACTATGAATAAGTGTTACTCTACAACAGGAGTTATGACCCAGAGAACTCTGACAGTAAACTCTTGAGTAATGTCAGGAGCATCCAATTATCACACAAAGAAAAGAGAAGCAATGTACACTATGTATATTCATTATCAAAGACAACTGTACTGATATGTATGATACATTAAACATAAACCATAAAATAAATTACATACATATTTTATTAAATACTGATCTTTGCGCTAAGAAATACAAAATATATACAGGGAAAGTTGTGACATATGTCTAGCATGAAAGAAAATCCCTTTGTAGATCTCAAGTGAGTTAAATGGAAAGCTGCAATTCAAATCACAATAAAAGTAAAACTATAGATTACTGTACAAAAGCAAGTCAAATAAGAGGCTCTAACTAATGAAAAGAAAGTGAAGTTTATGTGAAAAAAATCTTTGGTATATAGCAGAGAGAGATACTGTGCTCTCAAAATGTAAATGTTAAAGGATTTTTAGTTTTCTGTAATTTGAAAGATGGACAGTATAGTATGCTCCTTGCTTAGTGACGAATTCATTTATTGACGTGGTCTTAGGAACAAAACTCCGTTGTTAAGTGAGGAAATTGATTTTTACATAGTCCAATATTAGTTTTGCATGAGGTCCATTATACAAAGTATGAGAATTTAGCTTACACAAATGAGTGTTTTCCAAGGACCTCTTATTATAAGGTGTTTACATTTATGTAACAATTCAGCAAACATTAACATGGCCTGTTAAAGTTTTATATTTATTTATTATACATCAGTATTATGAAATACAGTGGTCCCTCATTTATCATCGTTAATCCGTTCCTGGAAGTGCGACGATTATCGAAAAAGACGATTCTCAAATCAATTTTCCCCATAAGAAATAATGTAAATACAATTAATCCGTTCCTGACACCTAGAAGTATTAAAACAAAATTTTTTTTACATGAAATATAGATGTAGTACATAAACAATACAATGGGACATGATGAATGAAACATTAACAGTATAACACTTACCTTTATTGGCGATTCTTCTTAGTGTATGGAAGACTGGAGGAGGAGAGAGATTGGATTAGTTACTGTTTGGAAGGGGAATCCCCTTCCATCAACACCTCAGGTACCAAGTGTTTTTCTGGGGTTACTTCTCTTCTCTGTTTCTTAATGCCACTACGACCAACTTGAGAGTCACTGGAGTCCTGTCTCACAAAAAAAGTGTCCAGAGAGCTCTGTTTCTGGCGTCTCTTTAAAACTTCCCTATAATGGGCCAAGACTCTGTCGCTGTACAAGTTGCCAATATGGCTTGCAACATCCTTCTCAGGGTGATGTTTCTCCATAAATCTTTCCATCCTGCCCCACATTTCAAAAATCTCCTTAATTTCTGAAGAAGGCACCTTCTTCCATCTCTCTTCCTCCTCCTCTGTAGCAAGATTCTGAGCTGCGATCTATTCCTGTTCCTGCTGAAGCTCTTGCAGCTTCTCAGCTGGCCAGTTCGGCCACACGTACGCCACTTTCAAATTGTTCAATGATGTTTTTCTTAAATTCAATTGTATTTCTCCTTTCTTTACCAAAGGCTTGGCACTAGGAGCTTTCTTTGGAGCCATGGTAGCTTATTTAGCACTTGTAAGCACTAAAACGAATAGAATATTATGAAATATTTCGTATGAACAAGTGAGGGGACCGTCTCTCACTGGAATATTGCTGCACTCTAACAGCACCTTTCAAGGCAGGTGAAATTGCCGACCTAGAAAATGTACAGAGAACTTTCACGGCGCGCATAACGGAGATAAAACACCTCAATTACTGGGAGCGCTTGAGGTTTCTAAACCTGTATTCCCTGGAACGCAGGAGGGAGAGATACATGATTATATACACCTGGAAAATCCTGGAGGGACTAGTACCGAACTTGCACACGAAAATCACTCACTACGAAAGCAAAAGACTTGGCAGACGATGCACCATCCCCCCAATGAAAAGCAGGGGTGTCACTAGCACGTTAAGAGACCATACAATAAGTGTCAGGGGCCCGAGACTGTTCAACTGCCTCCCAGCACACATAAGGGGGATTACCAACAGACCCCTGGCAGTCTTCAAGCTGGCACTGGACAAGCACCTAAAGTCAGTTCCTGATCAGCCGGGCTGTGGCTCGTACGTTGGTTTGCGTGCAGCCAGCAGCAACAGCCTGGTTGATCAGGTGCTGATCCACCAGGAGGCCTGGTCACAGACCGGGCCGCGGGGGCGTTGACCCCCGAAACTCTCTCCAGGTAAACTCCAGGTGAACAATGGTGCACTGGCTGGGAAGAGAGGCCAAGGCAGCTCAGAGCGTGAGTATGCATCCCGGATGAAGGACGATTAGTGAGTAAACCAACCATTTGCGAGCCAATGTTTGGATGAGAAGAATGCGACGATTTCCGAAAAGGACGACTATCGAGCCGGACGATTATTGAGGGACCACTGTAAATGTTTACATTACACAGGCAATATAATGCCAAAAATATGTATACCTGTGTACGTACTATATATACAGTGGTCCCTCGATAATCGTAGTTCTCGAGAATCGTAGATTTCGGAAATCATAGGGATATTTTCGTATAAACATGGGCTCGCTAATCATAGATTGACTCGCAAATAGTAGTTCGTCCAGGACAGGTACACACAGCCCCGAGCCCCCTCACACTCCTTTCCCAGCCAGTGTGCCATTGTTTATCAGTGAGTGAGGATGATCCCACGAGTTCATACGTTACATTTCATAATATTCCATTCGTTTTAGTGTTTGCAACCGCTAAATAAGTCACCATAGCTCCAAAGAAAGCTTCTAGTGCCAGCCCTGTGGTAAAGAATGTGAGAAACACATATAATTTAAGAAAAAATTTGTAGAAAAATATGAAGGTGGTGGTGGTAGAGTGGAAGCAGTTGTGATAGTGGTTGATGGTGGTAGAGGGTGGTAGTGATGGTGGTAGTGATGGTTGTAGCAGTTGTAATAGTGGTAATAGTTGTAACAGTAGTTGTAATACTGGTTCTTATGTTATTGAGGCTAGGACTTTGGGTAGTTTCAAATTTAGGTTGGATAAATATATGAGTGAGAGGGGTTGGATTTGAGTGGGACTTGCAAATGAGTGGATAGTTATCAAAGCTTATTTCTTGGGTAGCATTGAAAATTGGGTTGGGCAAATGTTTTGTTAGTGGGATGGATTGTAAAGGACCTGCCTAGTATGGGCCAACTGGCCTGCTGCAGTGATCCTCCGTTCTTATGTTCTTAAGGTGGTAGCATTGTAATAGTGTTAGAAAGTGGTAGTGGTGGTAGAGGGTGTCTTCTTTAGTGATTCAGCAATTCAACCAACTCCTCCAATGTTGTTGGAGTTATATAGAGCTACAGAAAACACGCCGCCTCAGCTGCTGCTTCACCACCATTATGGACCGTTCCACTCATCAACTACCCCTATTCCCAATGTTCATTTATACATTTTATTAGTGCTTTACATTTATTTGGCATTCTTTTCTGCATGTAAATCTATATTTAAGCTAGGTAAGTGACCATTGAAGTGACCTAGAGTCATAAGAACATAAGAAAGGAGGAACACTGCAGCAGGCCTGTTGGCCCATACTAGGCAGGTCCTTTACAATTCATCCCACTAACAAAACATTTGCCCAACCCAATTTTCAATGCTACCCAAGAAATAAGCTCTGATATGCAAGTCCCACTCAAATCCAACCTCTCTCACTCATGTATTTATCCAACCTATCCTCCTTATGGAGGGGGATTCCCCTTCCAAATAATAACCTCTCTTCCCTCTCTCTTCCTCCCTGTCTTCCATTCATCAACAACAGCCTTCAATAAAGGTAACTGTCATGTTGAATGTTAATTCTTTTGTGCATGTAAATCTATCTTTAAGGTAAAAAAAAATTGTTATTGATACTTCTGGGTGTCAGGAACGGATTAATTGTACTTACATTATTTCTTATGGGGAAAATTGATTCGAAAATCGTAATTTCGATAATAGTAGCACCTCCAGGAACGGATTAATTACGAAAAACGAGGGACCACTGTATATATATTCTTCTTTCTTTCAACACACTGGCCGTATCCCACCGAGGCGGGGTGGTCCAAAAGGAAAAATGGAAGTTTCTCCTTTCAAATTTAGTAATATATACAGGAGAAGGGGTTACTAGCCCCTTGCTCCCGGCATTTTAATCGCCTCTTACAACACACATGGCTTACAGAGGAAGAATTCTGTTCCACTTCCCCGTGGAGGTAAGAGGAAATAAACAAGGACAAGAACTAGAAAGAAAACCCAGAGGGGTGTGTGTATACATACTTGTACATGTATGTGAAGTGTGACCTAAGTGTAAGTAGAAGTAGCAAGACGTACCTGAAATCTTGCATGTGTATGAGACAGAAAAAAAAGACACCAGCAATCCTACCATTGTGTAGAACAATTACAGACTTCTGTTTTACACTCACTTGGCAGGACAGTAGTACCTCCCTGGGCGGTTGCTGTCTACCAACCTACTACCTAGGATATATATATATAAATATATATATAAATGCTGCAGCGAGGAGGCGGTTGAGACGTCCTGTCTAAGGGCAATGTGTGGTGTGAATATTATGCAGAGAATTCGAAGTGTGGAAATTAGGAGAAGGTGTGGAGTTAATAAAAGTATTAGTCAAGAGGGCTGAAGAGGAGTTGTTGAGGTGGTTTGGTCATTTTGAGAGAATGGATCAAAGTAGAATGACATGGAGAGCGTATAAATCTGTAGGGAAAGGAAGGTGGGGTAGGGGAAGGAAGGTGGGGTAAGGGTCGTCCTCAAAAAAGTTGGATGGAGGGGGTAAAGGAGGTTTTGTGGACAAGGGGCTTGGACTTCCAGCAAGCGTGCATGAGCATGTTAGATAGGAGTGAACTGAGACGAATGGTTTTTGTGACCTGATCAGCTGTTGGAGTGTGAGCAGGGTAATATATAGTGAAGGGATTCAGGAAAACCACTTATTTTTATATAGCTCGACTTGAATCCTGGAAATGGGAAGTAAAATGCCAGGAAGGAAAAAAAACTGGCAGGAAATGGCAGAAATCGTACACCAAATCCAGTCATTCCTGGAGTGGAACCACAGTCGATGGCCTCCACTCCAAACCAACAGATACAGATACTAATGCCGGAAAAAAAATCCCCCCCCCCAGTACCAACAATACCACCAGTCCGATAACATTCTTCTTTGCAAATATACAGGGTCTAAAGCCAGCGACAAACAACAAAATACCTTTCATCCGTGGACTGCTTGCAGAGGCAAAGGCAATGTTCGCGGCTTTCACTGAGACCCACATAAAGGATCACTTGGACAACGAAATATGGATCCCAGGTTACAACCTATACAGATGTGACAGAGTGAACAGGCAAAATGGGGGGGTTGGCCTGTACATTGCAGAGTCACTTGTTTGCACAGAACTGCTTAATGCCTCAAATGACGTAGTGGAAGTTTTAGCAGTAAAGGTCGAGAACCAAAACCTAGTCATTGTGGTAGTCTACAAGCCTCCGGATGCAACATCCCAGCAATTCCAGGAACAGCTGTTAAAAATTGACCACTGTCTGGAAAATCTTCCAGCTCCTGCACCCAACATCTTGCTCCTGGGGGATTTCAACTTAAGGCACCTAAAATGGAGGAATATAGCAAATAATATTGTTGCAGTAATAACACCAGGAGGCAGCTATGATGAAAACTCACACTCACACGAGCTTTTAAATCTCTGCACAAAATTCAATTTAAACCAGCAAATAATAGAGCCTACTAGACTGGAGAATACACTAGACCTCATCTTCACTAACAATGATGATCTGATAAGAAATGTCACCATATCAAAAACAATATACTCAGATCACAACATAATTGAGGTTCAGACATGTATGCGTGGAGCCCCAGACCGACAAAATGAGACTAGTCACGAGGGAGCATTCACCAAATTCAACTTCAATAACAAAAACATAAAGTGGGACCAAGTAAACCAAGTCCTAACCGATATAAGCTGGGAAGATATACTAAGCAACACAGACCCAAACTTATGGGTAGAACAGATTAACTCGGTGGCACTCGATGTATCCACAAGGCTTATTCCTCTAAGAAAAAGGAGGAGTAGATGTAAAATAGAAAGAGACAGGCGCTCCCTTTACAGGCGACGGAAAAGAATAACAGAGCGGCTAAAAGAGGTCAATATATCTGAAATGCGCAGGGAGACACTGGTCAGAGAAATAGCAAGCATCGAACTTAAGCTAAAAGAATCCTTTAGGAGTCAGGAATCGCGGGAAGAACTAAAAGCCATAAATGAAATCGAAAGAAACCCAAAGTATTTCTTCTCCTATGCCAAATCAAAATCGAGAACAACGTCCAGTATTGGGCCCCTACTTAAACAAGATGGGTCCTACACAGATGACAGCAAGGAAATGAGTGAGCTACTCAAGTCCCAATATGACTCAGTTTTTAGCAAGCCGCTAACCAGACTGAGAGTCGAAGATCAAAATGAATTTTTTATGAGAGAGCCACAAAATTTGATTAACACAAGCCTATCCGATGTTATCCTGACGCCAAATGACTTTGAACAGGCGATAAATGACATGCCCATGCACTCTGCCCCAGGGCCAGACTCATGGAACTCTGTGTTCATCAAGAACTGCAAGAAGCCCCTATCACGAGCCTTTTCCATCCTATGGAGAGGGAGCATGGACACGGGGGTCGTCCCTCAGTTACTAAAAACAACAGACATAGCCCCACTCCACAAAGGGGGCAGTAAAGCAACAGCAAAGAACTACAGACCAATAGCACTAACATCCCATATCACAAAAATCTTTGAAAGGGTCCTAAGAAGCAAGATCACCACCCATCTAGAAACCCATCAGTTACACAACCCAGGGCAACATGGGTTTAGAACAGGTCGCTCCTGTCTGTCTCAACTACTGGATCACTACGACAAGGTCCTAAATGCACTAGAAGACAAAAAGAATGCAGATGTAATATATACAGACTTTGCAAAAGCCTTCGACAAGTGTGACCATGGCGTAATAGCGCACAAAATGCGCGCTAAAGGAATAACAGGAAAAGTCGGTCGATGGATCTATAATTTCCTCACTAACAGAACACAGAGAGTAGTCGTCAACAGAGTAAAGTCCGAGGCAGCTACGGTGAAAAGCTCTGTTCCACAAGGCACAGTACTAGCTCCCATCTTGTTCCTCATCCTCATATCCGACATAGACAAGGATGTCAGCCACAGCACCGTGTCTTCCTTTGCAGATGACACCCGAATCTGCATGACAGTGTCTTCCATTGCAGACACTGCAAGGCTCCAGGCGGACATCAACCAAATCTTTCAGTGGGCTGCAGAAAACAATATGAAGTTCAACGATGAGAAATTTCAATTACTCAGATATGGTAAACATGAGGAAATTAAATCTTCATCAGAGTACAAAACAAATTCTGGCCACAAAATAGAGCGAAACACCAACGTCAAAGACCTGTGAGTGATTATGTCGGAGGATCTCACCTTCAAGGACCATAACATTGTATCAATCGCATCTGCTAGAAAAATGACAGGATGGATAATGAGAACCTTCAAAACTAGGGAGGCCAAGCCCATGATGACACTCTTCAGGTCACTTGTTCTATCTAGGCTGGAATATTGCTGCACTCTAACAGCACCTTTCAAGGCAGGTGAAATTGCCGACCTAGAAAATGTACAGAGAACTTTCACGGCGCGCATAACGGAGATAAAACACCTCAATTACTGGGAGCGCTTGAGGTTTCTAAACCTGTATTCCCTGGAACGCAGGAGGGAGAGATACATGATTATATACACCTGGAAAATCCTAGAGGGACTAGTACCGAACTTGCACACGAAAATCACTCACTACGAAAGCAAAAGACTTGGCAGACGATGCACCATCCCCCCAATGAAAAGCAGGGGTGTCACTAGCACGTTAAGAGACCATACAATAAGTGTCAGGGGCCCGAGACTGTTCAACTGCCTCCCAGCACACATAAGGGGGATTACCAACAGACCCCTGGCAGTCTTCAAGCTGGCACTGGACAAGCACCTAAAGTCAGTTCCTGATCAGCCGGGCTGTGGCTCGTACGTTGGTTTGCGTGCAGCCAGCAGCAACAGCCTGGTTGATCAGGCGCTGATCCACCAGGAGGCCTGGTCACAGACCGGGCCGCGGGGGCGTTGACCCCCGAAACTCTCTCCAGGTAAACTCCAGGTTTGACTGTTTCAGGCCCCTCTCTGAAACTGTCATTCTATGTCGCTCAATTTTTGAAAAAAAAAAAAAATATTTTTTCTTATGAAATGATAGAGAATCTTTTCCCGATGGTAATGACACCAAAAGTTCGAAATTTGGTCGAAAACTCGTGGAATTATGCTCCCGCGAAGTTAGCGGTCTCGGCGACATATGCGTATCGGCGATTTCGCCGACTTTGAGCCCTATTTTCAGCCAATTCCATTGTTCCAGTTGACCAAACTCATAGCTATTTCTTTAGAACTCCATTTTATCTATCAGCTGAGTACAAGAAACCTCCCATTTACTAATTTGGACTACCCAATATGGTGGTCAGAAATTGGCAATTTGGCCAATTTCACACAAAATAAAAAAGATGCCAATTTCAAAATAGGGTCCAGAATAAACAAGGTAGACATTCGTGGCACTAAAATAACATATGCTCTGTTCATTAGTCACATCTCTAGGCCCCTCTTATATTATTATTGCTTTCTATTTTGATTTTTTATTCATACAAAAAAATACAAAATTTACTGTTATGCAGACGACTGCATTATTGTAAAAATGGTATAAATAATATCAGTGCACTAGTGAAAGAATATTAGACTCCCCAGTTGACGTGTATTGGACGTGTGGTGTGATTTATTTACTCTTGAACATTGGTAAAAATCGAACATTTCCGCTACTTTGAGCTCAGTTTCAAGGTCGTTTTCATCGTAAAAGTAATGAAAATCATCTCTATTTCTGGAATATGTTTTCCATTTTATCACCTAAGACCATGAAAACGCGAATACAATGATAAATACTATACGAAAATACACCTCAAAGTCGGCGTTTTATTCCAAAAAAACGATCAGTTTTTTTTTCTCATTACGCAATGTGTGCTGCAGGATTTTTTTTATGTGGTGCACACTGACCACACAGACCCATTCTCTCACATGTGGGCCTACCAGCTTTCTCCCACTTGATTTGAAGCCGCTAGAATTATTGAGTATATATACGTCAGAAACATTGGCTCGTAAGACGTATTTATACGTCGAAAACAGTCAAAGGGTTAAAAGAGGGGTTTGGGATATTGGCAGTTTGGAGGTATGTATAATAGGATGGTATATATATAACTGGGGGTCCTGATATTATATTCTATAGGGAGTTTATTACATTATTTCAGGTCACTTTTTATATTGTATCTTTATACTGAGTCTCTCTTTTCAACTTTAGAAATGTATACAAGAAAAGGGGTTACTAGCCCCTTGCTCCTGGCATGTTAGTCGTCTCCTACAACACACATGGCATATATATATATATATCTTCTCTCAACGCACCGGCCGTATCCCACTAAGGCGGGGTGGCATACGCATGCGCGTGTGCATGCACACACACACACATGCACACACACACACACACACATGCATGTGCACACACGCATGCATGCATGCACACACCCGCACATGCGCGCGTGCACACACACACACACACACACACACACACACACACACACACACACACACACACACACACACACACACACACACACACACACACACACACACACACACTTACACTTTAATATATCGGCTGTTTTCCACCGAGGCAGGGTGATCCAAAAAGAAAGAAAAAAAAACTTTCATCATCATTCGACACTTTCACCATCACTCAAACATAACCACTGCCTTTGCAGAGGTGCTCAGATATGACAGCTTAGATGTACTGTATACGTACTGTACACAGCACCGCTGTTCAGTTTCACAAACCCGACAAGTATGTGATGTGAGGGCTACAAATACAGTGGACCCCCGGTTAACGATATTTTTTCACTCCAGAAGTATGTTCAGGTGCCAGTACTGACCGAATTTGTTCCCATAAGGAATATTGTGAAGTAGATTAGTCCATTTCAGACCCCCAAACATACACGTACAAACGCACTTACATAAATACACTTACATAATTGGTCGCATTCGGAGGTGATCGTTATGCGGGGGTCCACTGTATGGTGTCTTTTATTATACCACAAAACTCTGTGTTGGCAATGAGTTTTTTGATAGTCTTGGGCTAACATGAGAGAGTATATGATTCATGTCTTTTATTCATAAATGATTACATATTAATATTTGTTTAACATTAGCTTAGTGTACAAACTGCATGTACATTATAAAGATTTGTCTGGATTAAACTCAATCATTTTAAGAGATATGACTACCGTCCTAATTTGTGGTACTCTAACTTCATGGATTTGATTTATTAATGTTTTTTCTGAGAGATCTCCTTAAAATAATTTCAAATACTACAGTTTTTGCAACACCTATTTTGTTTTGGGCTCATGCATGACCCTAAATTAAAACCCAACTTGAGGAATTCATTGAAAATGTACTCACTGGATTTCTTCTTAGACATTTTTTCTTGTGAATGTCAACATTAATAAAAGTAACATGTGGGATATGGCTGGTTTCTTAAAAAAAAAAAAAAAAAAAAAAAAAAATATTAAAATGAGTCTAATTCTTAAAAAGTTACCACATGGAGAGTATTTAGTGATATTTGTGAGTTTTAGATTTGTTGGGGTCTTCAAGAACCTAACTTGTGTGAAGCACAATTAGTTAGTTGAATTCAATTTCTCTCCTCTTCCCCCTCTCCCATCACAAAAAAAAAAAAAAAAAAAAAAAAAATGGAATGAAAAGAGGTAGGATTGCTGGTGTCTCTTTTTGTCTCATAAACATGCAAGATTTCAGGCATGTCTTGCTACTTCTACTTAGGTCACACTACTACTACTTCTTAGGTCACACTACTACTTAGGTCACACTACTACTTAGGTCACACTACTACTTAGGTCACACTACTACTACTTCTTAGGTCACACTACTACTTAGGTCACACTACTACTTAGGTCACACTACTACTACTACTTAGGTCACACTACACTTGCATGTACAAGTATACATATACTCTGTGTGTTTTCTTCTATTTTATTGCTAGTTCTTGTTCTGGTTTATTTCCTCTTATCTCCATGGGAAGTGGAACAGAATTCTTCTTTCGTAAGCCATGCGTGTCATAAGAGGTGACTAACATGCCGGGAGCAAGGGGGTGGTAACCCCTTCTCCTGTATACATTAATAAAGTTAAAAAGAAAAACTTTTGCTTTTCTTTTTTGGGTCACCCTGCCTTGGTGGGATACAACTGGTTTGTTGACAGAAGAAGAAGAAGAAAAGAAGTAAAAAAAAAAAAGTGATGTTTGAGCATGAGATTTTGTAAAAAGGAGCATGAAGGCATATATATGTTAGTGAGGTGTTGCATGTTGAAGTATGAGATATTGGGACATGGACAATAACATTTGTGGAGTCCCAGAATGGTCTGTCTGACAACTGGAGGAAAACATATCTGATCTAATAATATACAGTAAAATTTGATTGTTCCCAGATTACATTTCATTTACATTTAATAATAGAGAGCTATGAAATATTATATACAACAGAAAGTGTTATAACATCTACAAATTTGTACAACTACTGAGCAATATTTACTTCAAGATTATAATTTACTATATACAAGACACTACAAATAATTTACCACCGTACATATCAGTCCTTGAATGAATATTAACAGAATTTGTTAATGGCAGCACTATTACAACTCATGCCATGAATATAAAACAAGACTAGTTAACTAAACCACAAAAGAATTTCGCTGTTTTGCTTGAAACCCAGAGTCAAGTTTGCATTTTCCAGCACCTTCACAAGAAATCCGAATTACCTTTTATGCTATACAGTGAATAAAGAGCACTGTTGTTTCTTGCAAAAAATAAATAAGACAATGAACAAGATTTCCTCTAGCAAATGGTTGTGTCAATTTCTGGCTACTTGTTTACCTCATAGCTTCTTACTTGATCATTATTACCAGCAATTTATTAGCAAACAAGTGCTAAGCTTAATAGTTACATTATTAACCCTTTGAGGGTCGAGACTCACTCTCAGGGTCGAAAAATTAAAAAAAAAAAAAAAAATCTTAAGAAATGACAGAGAATCTTTTCCCGGTGGTAATGACATAACAAATATGAAATCTGACTGAAAACTTACAAAATTACACTATCACAAAGTTAGCGATATTGGCGATTTCGCCTATTTTGAGCCCTATTTTTGGCCAATTCCATTGTTCCAGTCGGCTAAAATCATAGCCATTTTGATAGAACTCCATTTGTTCTATCGAGTGAGTACGAGAAACTGCCCATTTACCGATTTCAACTACCCAATAAAATGGTCAGAAATTGGCAATTTGGCCAATTTCAACCAAATTTCAAAAGATGCCAATTTCAAAATAGGGTCCAGAATAAACAAGATAGACATTCCTGGCACTAAAATAACATTTTCTCTGTTCATTAGGCCCCTCTTATATTACTCTTGCTTTCCATTTTGAATTTTTATTCTCACAAAAAATAGAAGATTTACTGTTATGTAGTATACTGCATTATTGTAAAAATGGTATAATTACTATCAGCACACTTGTGAAAGAATTTAAGACTCACCAGTTGATGTGTATTGGATGTATGGCGTGATTTATTTATCCTTGAACATCGGCAAAAATCGAACATTTCTACTACTTTGAGCTCAATTTCAAGGTGCTTTTCATCATGAAACCACTCAAAATCATCTCTATTTCTGTAATATATCTCCCATTCTATCAAATGAGATAAAAAAAACGAGAATACAAACCATAAATACCATACAAAAATACACTGCAAAAGCTGTTTTAAACCAAAAACACGGTCAGAGTTTTTTTTTTCTCATTATGCAATGTGTGCTGCAGGATTTTTTTTATACTGTGCACAATGACCACGCAGACCCATTCTTTCATATGTAGGCCTACCAGATTTAAAGGCGCTAGAATTTTGGCGCATAAATATGGGACCGACACTGGCTATCAAGTCGTACGTATACAGGACCAACCCTGAAAGGGTTAAAATTGCAAGTGATTATCCAAAGTTTTAAGTCTTAGAAAAAAAAAATTGAAAAGTGTCAACAATTACCATATTTTACATCAAAAACAGTTTTTTCCCCAATATGAGACTCAAAAATTTACCCAGCATCTTGGTGGCCTAAGTACTGCTTTTTTTTTTTCCTCCAGAATTTAGCCAATCAGAATGGAAGGGGAGGGTCTTTGACACCAGAGCTTCTTGTCTGCCATAAAATATAGTAACTCCATTTGGCATGGAAGCAAGGAATCACAGCACCTTTCATTATTATTCAGCATGATTTAAAAAATATTCTTTACGGCATTGTATTACCTGAGGCCAGATCACTAAAAACTTGACTGAAGGATTCTTTATAAAGTTTTCTCACATTCTCAACAATTTGTCAAAAAACTTCTGTAAAATTTAACTTGTTCTCAGTAATCCTTGAAACTGTCACCTCCAAACTTTATATTAAAGGCAGAATTCAGTTTTAAAGATAGCTTTTTATTTTCTATGATATTACATGTAGCCTCAGCTCCACTTTATAGGAGGAGATCAAGTGCATCAAGTGTCTCAGTCCATTCACTTAAGCACCATGAATAACACATGGCCGGTCAAGAACATATACAAGTTCATGCATATTACTGAAGTGTTTCCTCAGTGTGCAGTATAACACAAAGCCAAGTGTTTTTAAATTACACCCTTGTATGAAACAAAGAGTGCTCATACATAAAACTGTGTCATTGCTAATGGAAAAATCTAAACTAAAACCAAAATCTGTGGGGGAAGATAGACAGGAATCAGTCAGTAGGATTTTTGGTAAAATTTTTGAAAAAGAAGAGCACAAATGCCCTTCCTGCTAACTCCTAGGTCATTCAACTTTACATGAAGGAAGTTAAATTTAAAATAAACTACAATGTAATAAGAATATCAGATTTGATAAAGGTAACTCGCATATGAAAATCAAGGCAAAAAGATGTGACATGTTATTTCAGAGGATGCTGATGAGAAAATTCAAATATGTATTTTTTTTAAAGCACACACTTTTCTATTTTTCACACTTTTCAAATATGCAACTTTTTGTATCCCAAATTATTCCAAATAGCAGAAATAAATTTGAAGCATTGATAAATGTAGTAAGGTTACATATAACTGGGAATAAATCCAACACTTCATATAGTATATTATGATACAGCATTACATTATCATTTTACTAACAAATGTGACCAGAATTTTCAGTTTTATTACAACATTTAACTGGCAAGTAATGTGATTTCTTGTTGAGGTGCAAGAAAGTTATTTGATTTTGAGGTGTAGCAAGTAACATGATTTTTTGAAGTGTGGCATGTAATATAATTTCTTGAGGTGTGACATGTAATATGATTTCTTGCGGTGTGGCATTTAACCCTTAAACTGTCCAAACGTAGATCTACGTTTTTTCAACATTTGAAAGTATGTAAAAAAATGTAGATCTTCTTTCTTTTTTTTTCATTTGAAAATGTGTAAAAAAACTTATATCTACTTTTTTTTTGTTATATTTGAAAATATGTAAAAAAAACGTAGATCTACTTTTGGAGCACTACACATGTGAATGTAAATTTGTTTGGACAGTTTAAGGGTTAATATGATTTCTTGGGATGTGGCAAGTAATATGATTTCTTGAGGTGTGGCATGTAATATGATTTCTTGGGATGGGGCATGTAATATGATTTCTTGAGGTGTAGCATATAGAGTAATTCCTTGAGGTTGGTCTGCTTCTGGGATCATGCAGGTAACAGGCTGCTAATTGCTATGGACAACTTATGGTTGGTCAGCCCAAAAAATTAAGGCTGCATTCATTATGGACAATAGCTTAAAGAGCATAGACATTTTAAAAGCAACTCTGAAACAAATTATAAATTTGAAACAAAATCAAACAGATTAACACTTCTGATTTGGTGTAAATTACAGCAAGGCAATCATTATATATTCACCCGACTCTTGCGTGCATTTGCAGGTCTCTTGAGGCGATGAACTGTCATCTCAAAAAATCGAAGAAAGCCTTCAATAGTTGTCTGCAAAATAAAACCAACCGAGGTCTTAAAACTAAGAAGAAAAAATCAAAATGCCTTTAAAGACTAATTGTAACATTTAGCATTTTAACCTATGGTATACTTCTATACCTCCTGTTTTAAATGCCCAATTTACTTTAGAAATTATATTGGCCTAAGAAATTAACCTCCACTAATGTTCATATACAGTGGACCCCCGCTTTACGATCAGCTCCCAATGCAACCAATTATGTAAGTGTATTTATGTAAGTGCGTTTGTACGTGTATGTCTGGGGGTCTGAAATGGACTAATCTACTTCACAATATTCCTTATGGGAACAAATTCGTTCAGTACTGGCACCTGAATATACTTCTGGAATGAAATAATATCGTAAACCGGGGGTCCACTGTATTTAGTTCACTACATCTGGTTGCTTCTTGATTCATAATATTATGCACTTCCATAGTTAAACTTAGTCTAATCTGATTACGTTTCCACTATCTTTATTTTTTATTTTCTCCATGCGATTCACTTCTATTCAGGTATTCTCGTTACACATTTACGTGCTTCTGTGAGTGCTTCATCTACAGTCTGGGTAACACAAGAGCCTCACACTTTGCTACCACACCACACAACTCCTCTCTTTATATACTTTCTACAGAAAGACCCAACACAAGTACCCAATAACAAAGAGCTACCCCCACAGTAAATCTAGAACATTATAACTGCATGGGCTACTGAGTAACAAAATTCACAAGAAAAAATTAGAAGCATAAGAGATTTTAAAAAGATTCTCCAGACAAATATAACTAACTCTTTCACTGTCCAGACTCTCAAAATTAATATTGCTCTCAGTGTCCACTTTGTAAAAAAAAAAATATTTTTCCTTCTGAAATGGTAGAGAACCTTTTCCTGAAGGTAATGACACGAAAAGCACAAATTTGATGGAAAACCTACAGAATTACACAGGTACAAAGTTAGCAGTATTGGTGCAATTTACAAACTGGCAATTTTGCCCACTTTGAGTCCTATTTTAAGCTAACCATTCTTCCAGTCGACCAAATTCTTAGCTATTTCGCTAGAGTTGGTAATTTGGCTAATTTTACACAAAATTAAAAATAGTCTATAATAAACAATGTAGACATTCCTGGCACTTAAACAACATTTCTTCTGTTCATTAGTCATATCCCCAGACTTCTATATTACACTTGCCTTCAATTTTGAATTCTTATTCACACAAAAATAGAAGACTTACTCCATTTCTCAGATAATAAAATAAAACCTGGAAAGACTAGTCATGATTTACACCATCCAGATAGGAGTGGAGGCAAGTGGATTTTGTGACTTGGCATACTGTTGGAGTGTGAGCAGGATAACATTTTGAAGAGATTCAGGAAAACTGGAGGTGGAAAGTACAGTGCCTGCACTCTAAAGGTGAGGTAGGGATATAGCAGTTTGGAGAGGCATCTGAATTGTAATATTGCATTCCTCAGGCAAGACAGTGATAGAGTGAGTGATGGTGAAAGTGTTTCTTCTTTTTCAGGTCACCCTATCTCAGTGTTATAAAAAAAAATTAGATGGACTGCAGGAAATGATAGTACCTCCTGTTCTTCAAGAGTTAGCTGGTTGTATATATCTGTGGGTGCTCCAGATGATGCCTCCATGATTGTTCGAGCAGCAGTGCGGAAACAATCAGGTACCAGCAATACCCTGAATCTCCAGAATTTTAAATGCTGAAAGAAAAATATACATCATGAGGGTTAAGACCTAGGACTTTTCACAAATCTCCACTGTGTGATATGAAGCAGGCTTACCACACTTTATGAAATTCAGGAAAGGATTAAGTGATATAATGTAAGGTAGTCTACAAGACCATTTGACAACATAACTATTTAAGATGTTATTAGGAAGAAAATCCAATGGAATTTTGGAGTAAGGTAGTCATAAGATACGACTTAAATGCCCCTAGAGAGATTTGACGATAGCCATGTAACTCTCATACTTTATTCATATTACTAATATTTTACAAAAAAGACGACATGAAAATGTTGTACTGCAGATATTACCTTTTATCGCTGGAGAGTGCAAGAAATACCCATGTAACCCATGGGTATTGTGTGAGCTATTACAAATGATCATTGGACAACTACACACATGTACGAAAAAAAAATAGTCAGCAATAGTGGAAAAACAGATGTTGAAAATGGTAAAAGAAAATATTGTAGTTGGTAAGGCTATATATGCCTTATGCTAATTCTATTTTTCCACTACTTGAGTGTATGCAGTCTTCAGCTACTGAACAAACTGCAGTCTTCAGCTACTGAACAAACTGCAGTCTTCAGCTACTGAACAAACTGCAGTCTTCAGCTACTGAACAAACTGCAGTCTTCAGCTATTGAACAAACTGCAGTCTTCAGCTACTGAACAAACTGCAGTCTTCAACTACTGAACAAACTGCAGTCTTCAGCTATTGAACAAACTGCAGTCCTCAGCTATTGAACAAACTGCAGTCTTCAGCTACTGAACAAACTGCAGCCTTCAGCTACTGAACAAACTGCAGTCTTCAACTACTGAACAAACTGCAGTCTTCAGCTATTGAACAAACTGCAGTCTTCAGCTAATGAACAAACTGCAGTCTTCAACTACTGAACAAACTGCAGTCTTCAACTACTGAACAAACTGCAGTCTTCAGCTACTGAACAAACTGCAGTCTTCAACTACTGAACAAACTGCAGTCTTCAGCTACTGAACAAACTGCAGTCTTCAGCTACTGAACAAACTGCAGTCTTCAGCTACTGAACAAACTGCAGTCTTCAGCTACTGAACAAAGAACGGCTACTGATCAATGCAAGCAAATGAATTTTTCTCCAGAAGAATATGAACTCAGCTAAACTAGATATGACCTTGGTCATTATTAGAGTATTTTTGTTAATACAGTGGACCCCCGCATAACGATTACCTCAATGCGACCAATTATGTAAGTGTATTTATGTAAGTGCGTTTGTACGTGTATGTTTGGGGGTCCGAAATGGACTAATCTACTTCACTATATTCCTTATGGGAATAAATTCGGTCAGTACTGGCACCTGAACATACTTATGGAGTGAAAAAATATCGTTAACCGGGGGTCCACTGTATGTTCCTCATCACAGTTGTCACTATGTCCAGCATTTCACATCAAGATTAAATCTATAATATTTGCAACAATGATCAATTACCTTTCAAGTTTGTGGTATGTAAGCTTCAGCTCTTGATCCCCTCTTACCATATTCTGCCAGTTCTTGAACTCCTGTTTGATTTCATTTCCACTGTGTTACTCCTCAGCTTATTTCACTTCCTTACTGGAGAGTTTACCTGGAGAGAGTTTCGGGGGTCAACGCCCCCGCGGCCCGGTCTGTGACCAGGCCTCCTGGTGGATCAGCGCCTGATCAACCAGGCTGTTGCTGCTGGCTGCACGCAAACCAACGTACGAGCCACAGCCCGGCTGATCAGGAACTGACTTTAGGTGCTTGTCCAGTGCCAGCTTGAAGACTGCCAGGGGTCTGTTGGTAATCCCCCTTATGTGTGCTGGGAGGCAGTTGAACAGTCTCGGGCCCCTGACACTTATTGTATGGTCTCTTAACGTGCTAGTGACACCCCTGCTTTTCATTGGGGGGATGGTGCATCGTCTGCCAAGTCTTTTGCTTTCGTAGTGAGTGATTTTCGTGTGCAAGTTCGGTACTAGTCCCTCTAGGATTTTCCAGGTGTATATAATCATGTATCTCTCCCTCCTGCGTTCCAGGGAATACAGGTTTAGAAACCTCAAGCGCTCCCAGTAATTGAGGTGTTTTATCTCCGTTATGCGCGCCGTGAAAGTTCTCTGTACATTTTCTAGGTCGGCAATTTCACCTGCCTTGAAAGGTGCTGTTAGAGTGCAGCAATATTCCAGCCTAGATAGAACAAGTGACCTGAAGAGTGTCATCATGGGCTTGGCCTCCCCAGTTTTGAAGGTTCTCATTATCCATCCTGTCATTTTTCTAGCAGATGCGATTGATACAATGTTATGGTCCTTGAAGGTGAGATCCTCCGACATAATCACTCCCAGGTCTTTGACGTTGGTGTTTCTCTCTATTTTGTGGCCAGAATTTGTTTTGTACTCTGATGAAGATTTAATTTCCTCATGTTTACCATATCTGAGTAATTGAAATTTCTCATCGTTGAACTTCATATTGTTTTCTGCAGCCCACTGAAAAAAAGCTTCCTGATATTCCTTTAGCTCAAAAGCAAGGCCATGCCACCTTGTTTTTGTTGCATTTTAACAAGAAAATCTATCGTTCTCAACTCATTTTTTAATGGTTTGTTAAGTAGTGAGAGGAATAATTTTTACATGAGCTTTTGGCATTTCTCATTAATTCAATCTTCTCAGCTACTTTTGATTTAAGAGAGAACCACTCAAAAACAGGCAGACTATATTTCTTTCCAAGCATTCTTCACATTATTATTATTATTATTATTATTATTCATGGCATATTCATATTATTATTCATATATTTATGGCACTAAATCTGTAGGAATCATACAGTGAGCAGAGAATAAGAGGTAATCAGTTTAATGCAAGATAAAGGTAACTTCAATTCCTTAAGGCATTACCCTTGACAGAAAAAAATTTTAGAGTAAGAGTACTAAATGCATCTCATCATTGTATGTGATATTTTTAATAGTATATGAAATATTTCAGTCACCTATTTCTTTAACCTTCAGAAAATTATCCAATAGTATGTTGAAAAATTTCATCTTCACTCTTATTTACCCTTCATGTAAGGGATGAATAAGCAAAGTTCAAGAAAGTGGCATGTTAGTGGAAAAAATGTAAAACTAAATGTTCAGCAGGTGAGTGAGAAGAGTTGTCAAGTAGCAGCAACATTTTGCACACTTCAGGGAGTCTGACTCTCCAACAATGATCTCTGAACTCAGGAACAAAGTTGTTCTTTGATCTCTAAACAGTAAGGTCTTGTGTAATCCAGGCCACCTTGTTTCCCTTGTAATACCTTCTAGTAAATAAGGATAAATCTTTCTTTCTTTCAACACATCGGCCGTATCCCACCGAGGTAGGGTGGCCCAAAAGGAAAAATGAAAGATTCTCCTTTTAAATTTAGTAACATATACAGGAGAAGGGGTTACTAGCCCCTTGCTCCCGGCATTTTAGTTGCCTCATACAACACGCATGGCTTACGGAGGAAGAATTCTGTTCCACTTCCCCATGGAGATAAGAGGAAATAAACAAGAACAAGAACTAGAAAGAAAAAAGAAGAAAACCCAGAGGGGTGTGTATATGTATGCTTGTACATGTATGTGTAGTGTGACCTAAGTGTAAGTAGAAGTAGCAAGACGTACCTGAAATCTTGCATGTTTATGAGACAGAAAAAAGGACACCAGCAATCCTACCATCATGTAACACAATTACAGGCTTCCGTTTTACACTCACTTGGCAGGACGGTAGTACCTCCCTGGGCAGTTGCTGTCTACCAACCTACTACCTAGAATAAGGATAAATATTTCTACTAATTATTGTGTGTGCCAGTTGCATGAGAACGCTTCAATGTAGTTGATATTTCCTCTAACAGTTTGATCCCAGTAATAAATTTCTTATCATTACAAATGAGAGAATGTCATGAAGTATCTTTCCAAAATAATCCTGTGTCATAAGCATTATATATTTGTCAGGGAGTAAAATTCAGGCTTTAAAACCACATGAGCAAATTCCTGCAAATATTGTTCATTACCCTACATGTCTCATGCCTTAACTGCATCTATATTATACTGTACCTCAATAAGCGGATAATCTGGAGACTCCCCACGAAAGCAAATATAATTATCCAGATGATTCCACATGTAGGTCTCTAGTCTCTCTGTTCGAAACTCAACCCATGATACCTCATAGCTGCTCATGTCAGGGGCTTGGAACCTGTACTTGTAATGCCGTTTCAGTTGTGGATATAGATGCCTGAAACATGCAAGTATAAAATATTATATACACACTACTGTAGATCATTTAGTAGAGTGAAAGCAGGAAAAATTAAAAGGTAAAAACAAGAAAAAATTATTCCCTTAATGATTTACTGTAATATTTGTTCTATCCTACTTTTTGCCTTCTGCTTTCATTCTTATGAGAAGAAAGGCATGAAAAACCATACTATAGGCAGGGATTGAACTCATGGCGAGTGAGTCGTAAAACTCTAGGCCAGCGTGTAAGCCACTAGGCCAGCTGGCTACAATAGGTATATTCATACACCATAGAGAGGTTAGCACTGGCCCCACTGTGACTACTTTTGATCTTTGGTAAAAATCAAACATTTCTGCTACTTTGAGCTCAATTTCAAGGTACTTTTCATTGTAAAACAAGTCAAAATCATCTCGATTTCTGTAATATGTCTTCCATTCTATAAAGTGAGACCAGGAAAACTAGAATACTACAATAAATACCATATGAAAATACAGTGCAAAGTTGCTGTTTTAATCCAAAAACACGGTCAAAGTTTTTTTTTTTTCTCATTATGCACTGTGTGCTGCAGGATTTTTTTTATACTGCGCATACTGACCACATAGACCCATTCTTTCATATGTAGGCCTACCAGCTTTCTCTCACTAGATTTGAGGGCGCTAGAATTTAGGTGTACTAGTAGGTAGTAGGTTGGTAGACAGCAACCACCCAGGGAAGTACTACCGTCCTGCCAGATGACTGTGAAACAAAAACCTGTAACTGTTTTGCATGATGGTAGGATTGCTGGTTTTCTTTTTCTGTCTCATAAACACGCTAAGATAACAGGGATATCTTGCTACTCCTACTTACACTTTGGTCACACTTCACAGACACGCACATGCATATATATATATATACATACATCTAGGTTTTTCTCCTTTTTCTAAATAGCTCTTGTTCTTTTTTATTTCTTCTATTGTCCATGGGGAAGTGGAAAAGAATCTTTCCTCCGTAAGCCATGCGTGTCGTATGAGGCGACTAAAATGCCGGGAGCAATGGGCTAGTAACCCCTTCTCCTGTATACAATTACTAAAAAAGAGAAGAAGAAAAATTTTATAAAACTGGGTTGCTTAAATGTGCGTGGATGTAGTGCGGATGACAAGAAACAGATGATTGCTGATGTTATGAATGAAAAGAAGTTGGATGTCCTGGCCCTAAGCGAAACAAAGCTGAAGGGGGTAGGAGAGTTTCAGTGGGGGGAAATAAATGGGATTAAATCTGGAGTATCTGAGAGAGTTAGAGCAAAGGAAGGGGTAGCAGTAATGTTAAATGATCAGTTATGGAAGGAGAAAAGAGAATATGAATGTGTAAATTCAAGAATTATGTGGATTAAAGTAAAGGTTGGATGCGAGAAGTGGGTCATAATAAGCGTGTATGCACCTGGAGAAGAGAGGAATGCAGAGGAGAGAGAGAGATTTTGGGAGATGTTAAGTGAATGTATAGGAGCCTTTGAACCAAGTGAGAGAGTAATTGTGGTAGGGGACTTGAATGCTAAAGTAGGAGAAACTTTTAGAGAGGGTGTGGTAGGTAAGTTTGGGGTGCCAGGTGTAAATGATAATGGGAGCCCTTTGATTGAACTTTGTATAGAAAGGGGTTTAGTTATAGGTAATACATATTTTAAGAAAAAGAGGATAAATAAGTATACAAGATATGATGTAGGGCGAAATGACAGTAGTTTGTTGGATTATGTATTGGTAGATAAAAGACTGTTGAGTAGACTTCAGGATGTACATGTTTATAGAGGGGCCACAGATATATCAGATCACTTTCTAGTTGTAGCTACACTGAGAGTAAAAGGTAGATGGGATACAAGGAGAATAGAAGCATCAGGGAAGAGAGAGGTGAAGGTTTATAAACTAAAAGAGGAGGCAGTTAGGGTAAGATATAAACAGCTATTGGAGGATAGATGGGCTAATGAGAGCATAGGCAATGGGGTCGAAGAGGTATGGGGTAGGTTTAAAAATGTAGTGTTAGAGTGTTCAGCAGAAGTTTGTGGTTACAGGAAAGTGGGTGCAGGAGGGAAGAGGAGCGATTGGTGGAATGATGATGTAAAGAGAGTAGTAAGGGAGAAAAAGTTAGCATATGAGAAGTTTTTACAAAGTAGAAGTGATGCAAGGAGGGAAGAGTATATGGAGAAAAAGAGAGAAGTTAAGAGAGTGGTGAAGCAATGTAAAAAGAGAGCAAATGAGAGAGTGGGTGAGATGTTATCAACAAATTTTGTTGAAAATAAGAAAAAGTTTTGGAGTGAGATTAACAAGTTAAGAAAGCCTAGAGAACAAATGGATTTGTCAGTTAAAAATAGGAGAGGAGAGTTATTAAATGGAGAGTTAGAGGTATTGGGAAGATGGAGGGAATATTTTGAGGAATTGTTAAATGTTGATGAAGATAGGGAAGCTGTGATTTCGTGTATAGGGCAAGGAGGAATAACATCTTGTAGGAGTGAGGAAGAGCCAGTTGTGAGTGTGGGGGAAGTTCGTGAGGCAGTAGGTAAAATGAAAGGGGGTAAGGCAGCCGGGATTGATGGGATAAAGATAGAAATGTTAAAAGCAGGTGGGGATATAGTTTTGGAGTGGTTGGTGCAATTATTTAATAAATGTATGGAAGAGGGTAAGGTACCTAGGGATTGGCAGAGAGCATGCATAGTTCCTTTGTATAAAGGCAAAGGGGACAAAAGAGAGTGCAAAAATTATAGGGGGATAAGTCTGTTGAGTGTACCTGGTAAAGTGTATGGTAGAGTTATAATTGAAAGAATTAAGAGTAAGACGGAGAATAGGATAGCAGATGAACAAGGAGGCTTTAGGAAAGGTAGGGGGTGTGTGGACCAGGTGTTTACAGTGAAACATATAAGTGAACAGTATTTAGATAAGGCTAAAGAGGTCTTTGTGGCATTTATGGATTTGGAAAAGGCGTATGACAGGGTGGATAGGGGGGCAATGTGGCAGATGTTGCAAGTGTATGGTGTAGGAGGTAGGTTACTGAAAGCAGTGAAGAGTTTTTACGAGGATAGTGAGGCTCAAGTTAGAGTATGTAGGAAAGAGGGAAATTTTTTCCCAGTAAAAGTAGGCCTTAGACAAGGATGTGTGATGTCACCGTGGTTGTTTAATATATTTATAGATGGGGTTGTAAGAGAAGTAAATGCGAGGGTCTTGGCAAGAGGCGTGGAGTTAAAAGATAAAGAATCACACACAAAGTGGGAGTTGTCACAGCTGCTCTTTGCTGATGACACTGTGCTCTTGGGAGATTCTGAAGAGAAGTTGCAGAGATTGGTGGATGAATTTGGTAGGGTGTGCAAAAGAAGAAAATTAAAGGTGAATACAGGAAAGAGTAAGGTTATGAGGATAACAAAAAGATTAGGTGATGAAAGATTGAATATCAGATTGGAGGGAGAGAGTATGGAGGAGGTGAACGTATTCAGATATTTGGGAGTGGACGTGTCAGCGGATGGGTCTATGAAAGATGAGGTGAATCATAGAATTGATGAGGGAAAAAGAGTGAGTGGTGCACTTAGGAGTCTGTGGAGACAAAGAACTTTGTCCTTGGAGGCAAAGAGGGGAATGTATGAGAGTATAGTTTTACCAACGCTCTTATATGGGTGTGAAGCGTGGGTGATGAATGTTGCAGCGAGGAGAAGGCTGGAGGCAGTGGAGATGTCGTGTCTGAGGGCAATGTGTGGTGTGAATATAATGCAGAGAATTCGTAGTTTGGAAGTTAGGAGGAGGTGCGGGATTACCAAAACTGTTGTCCAGAGGGCTGAGGAAGGGTTGTTGAGGTGGTTCGGACATGTAGAGAGAATGGAGCGAAACAGAATGACTTCAAGAGTGTATCAGTCTGTAGTGGAAGGAAGGCGGGGTAGGGGTCGGCCTAGGAAGGGTTGGAGGGAGGGGGTAAAGGAGGTTTTGTGTGCGAGGGGCTTCGACTTCCAGCATGCATGCGTGAGCGTGTTTGATAGGAGTGAATGGAGACAAATGGTTTTTAATACTTGACGTGCTGTTGGAGTGTGAGCAAAGTAACATTTATGAAGGGATTCAGGGAAACCGGCAGGCCGGACTTGAGTCCTGGAGATGGGAAGTACAGTGCCTGCACTCTGAAGGAGGGGTGTTAATGTTGCAGTTTAAAAACTGTAGTGTAAAGCACCCTTCTGGCAAGACAGTGATGGAGTGAATGATGGTGAAAGTTTTTCTTTTTCGGGCCACCCTGCCTTGGTGGGAATCGGCCAGTGTGATAATAAAAAAAATAATAGTACGTCAAAAACCCTGGTGTGTAAGCCGTACTAGCACGTCCAAAACCCTGAAAGGGTTAAATGGAGAGTTAAAGGTATCGGGAAACTGGAGGGAATATTTTGAGGAACTGTTAAATGTTGATGAAGATAGCGAAGCTGTGATTTCATGTATAGGGCAAGGAGGAATAACATCTTATAGGAGTGAGGAAGAACCAGTTGTGAGTGTGAGAGAAGTGCATGGAGCAGTGGGTACAATGAAAGGGAATAAAGCAGTTGGGAGTAATGGGATAAAGAGAGAAATGTTAAAAACAGGTGGGGATATAGTTTTGGAGTGGTTAGTGTTTTTATTTAATAAATGTATGGAAGAGGGTAAGGTACCTAGGGATTGGCAGAGAACATGCATAGTTCTTTTGTATAAAGGCAAGAGGTGTGGGGTTAAAGGATAAAGAATCTAACACAAAGTGAGAGTTGTCACAGTTGCTCTTTGCTGATGACACTGTGCTTTTGGGAGATTCTGAAGAGAAGTTGCAGAGGCTAGTTGATGAGTTTGGTAGGGTATGTAAAAGAAGGAAATTAAAAGTGAATATAGGAAAGAGTAAAGCGATGAGGATAACAAAAAAAATAGGTAATGGAAGACTGGATATCAAATTGGAAAGAGAGAGTATGGAGGAGGTGATATTTGGGAGTGGACGTGTCAGCAGATGGGTCTATGAACGATGAGTTGAATCGTAGAACTGACGAGGGGAAAAGGGTGAGTGGTGCACTGAGGCGTCTGTAGAGACAAAGAACTTTACCCACGAAAGCAAAGAGGGGAATGTATGAGAGTATAATTATAACAACGCTCTTGTATGGGTGTGAGGCATGGGCTGTGAATGTTGCAACAAGGAGAAGGCTGGAGGCAGTAGAGATGTCATGTCTGAAGGCAATGTGTGGTGTGAATATAATACAGAGAATCCATAGTTTGGAGATTAGGAGGAGGAGTGGGATTACCAAAACTATTATCCAGAGGGCTGAGGAGGGGTTATTGAGATGGTTTGGACATGTAGAGAGGATGGAACGAAATAGGAAAGGTTGGAGGGAGGGGGTAAAGGAGATTTTGTGTGCGAAGGGCTTGGACTTCCAGCAAGCGTGCGTGAGCATGTTAGTTAGGAGTGAATGGAGACAAATGGTTTTTAGGATTTGACGTGCTGTTGGAGTGTACGCAAGGTAACATTTACAAAGGGATTCAGTGAAACCAGCAGGCTGGACTTGATTCCTGGAGATGGGAAGTACAGTGCTGGCACTCTGAAGGAGGGGTGTTATGTTGCAGTTTTATAACTGTAGTGTAAGCATGCCTCTGGCAAGACAGCCATTATTAACACATCAGCCATTTTGCACCAAGGCCACCCTGCCTTGGTGCGAAATGGCTGATGTGTTAATAAAAAATAAATAAATAACATTTGAGTAAGGTATGGGGCCCATATACATGGTGAACTGGCAACATGGGAGACTGTTCACATTAAAAGTGAGACTCGGCCTTCCCAAAAAATAATGACCTTGCCCATAGTGCATAGGAAAAAGACCCTGTGGTATGGCATATTTTCACACTAAATTTACAGCATGCTAGATGGTTTCTTCGTGCTATTTGAAATTAGGGAGCAAAATTCCAATTGTGTTACACTGAAAATATGCTGCCCAGATATATGTTATCTGGGACTCTTCTGTAATTAAATACACCTTTGAATCTGTATTTCCCTGTTTGGAAGCAAAATGCCAACAGCACCCACCAGTATCTAGTTTACATGACATTTTACCAATAGTTCCAAGCCCTGCTTATTATTAATAATTATATTTCCTCTAACTTAAATGGAAGCATATGGAAACAATGTGACACAATTATACAGAGAGTTTTCAAAACTGGAGAAAAACACAAACAGAGAGTACCACGCTCTAGCTTATTTACTCTTGATACGACATCTCAAGGGAGATTCCTTGATGCAAGTAAGGGGCCCCTTGATTAAAGGAATTGAAAGTGTGCTCCCCTTCTTTTGATCGAATCTGAATGCCTCCAAGTCCCCAAAGTGCTGTATGACCCTTACAGGTTTAGAGCTCCCCATGAATATAATATAATGATGATAGAGTGGGAAAGGCACTGTCAAGAAATTCTGCTGAAAATAAGAAAAAATTTTGGAGTATGATAAACAAGTTAAGAAAGCCTAGGAAATGACTGCATTTGTCAGTAAAAAAACAGAGTAGGGGAGTTAGTTGATGGGGATCTGGAGGTATTGGGTAGATGGCAGGAATAATAAGGAACACCCATATTTCCCAGAGGGTGTTGCTAAGCAACACCCTCTGGGAACAACTGTTTAAAAATAGTCATCAGGAATAAACTGTGTAACAATATTAAGTGTATAAAATTGAGCAATAATTAAATACTATTAAAATGCAAGAAAAAATTCTTTTACCCCAGCTTTAAGTCTCAATGTTCTTTATTTTGATAATTTATTCAAATACATAATTTTCATCCAACTGCAAGAACTATTGTTCAAATGTTAAAACATTGTTAAAAAATTAAAAATTGTATAAACATTGTATTATATGGAAATAAACTTTGACTTTGGCTTTGGTGCATTGAGGTATATGTGGAGGCAAAAAATGTTATCTATGGAGGCAAAGAAGGGAATGTATGAAAGTATAGTAGTACCAACACTCTTATATGGGTGTGAAGCTTGGGTTGTAAATGCTGCAGTGAGGAGGCGGTTGGAGGCAGTGGAGATGTCCTGTCTAAGGGCAATGTGTGGTGTAAATATTATGCAGAAAATTCGGAGTGTGGAAATTAGGAGAAGGTGCGGAGTTAATAAAAGTATTAGTCAGAGGATTGAAGAGGGTTTGTTGAGGTGGTTTGGTCATTTAGAGAGAATGGATCAAAGTAGAATGACATGGAGAGCGTATAAATCTGTAGGGAAAGGAAAGCGGGGTAGGGGTCGTCCTCAAAAAGGTTGGAGGGAGGAGGTAAAGGAGGTGTTGTGGGCGAGGGGTTTGGACATCCAGCAAGCGTGCGTGAGCGTGTTAGATAGGAGTGAATGGAGACAAATGGTATTTGGGACCTGACGATCTGTTGGAGTGTGAGCAGGGTAATATTTAGTGAAGGGATTCAGGGAAACCGGTTATTTTGATATAGTCGGACTTGAGTCCTGGAAATGGGAAGTACAATGCCTGCACTCTAAATGAGGAGTTTGGGATACTGGCAGTTTGGAGAGATATGTTGTGTGTTTTTATACGTATATACTTCTAAACTGTTGTATTCTGGGCACCTCTGCAAAAACAGTGATTATGTGTGAGTGAGGTGAAAGTGTTGAATGATGATGAAAGTTTTTTTCTTTTTGGGGATTTTCTTTCTCTTCGGGTCACCCTGCCTCGGTGGGAGACCGCTGACTTGTTGAAAAAAAAAAAATTACTGTTTTAAAAATTATTTATGAATGAGGCCAATACCATGAGTTCAAAACTTCCTTTACCCACTAAGTATGAAAGAATCAAGCATTTGCACTAGCAACTGTTTAGCTGCCTGGAACAACAAATAATATAGATTATTATGGTTAGCCACTCTATCTTACATCAGAAGGAAAACTAAATAAAAACAAATTAAAGATATATCTAAAATGAGGACCTACAAAGATACAAACATTGCTGCTTAGTATTTGGCAAAACTATAATAAACAGTTGCACAGTATTTCATGATGAACAGTTATAATGATCATCATGGGAACTGATAAACTTGTGAGATTCATACAGCACCTGAGGAACAGGGTAAGGGGGGGGGGGCAATCAAGCTTCATAAAAAATATGGGTACAGTATCTCCAATTAATTGGACCAAGAAACTTTCATCAACATTAAGGCATTCCACTGAAGGATTATGATCTAAAACTATCCTGGTAACTCAGAAAACAGAAATAAACTCCTTCTCACCTGAAGAGATATGACTTTGAAAGCTCATGTTAGTTCCTGTACAATATTTGATTCTGTTGCTCACCTTGGTCTGTAAATGGTAACTGTTATAGTCGATCCACAAAGACGTATTTTATGAAACATTCGACCAATTGAAAGACGATATTCCTGAGAAGATTCATCTACATGACTTCTTTTTCTCATTAGAGAACCGATGCCCGAGTACCGAGAATTACTACCATAAACATCAACTGCTTGGTTTGGATTCTTTTCTGCTAGCATAATCATTTGGAAACCCTAAAAAAAATGATTTGGTATTAAATAAAGCATTATAACATATTTTTTACTCTCCCATAAAACATACAGTAACCTATAAAATTGAACATAACAGATGAACTGTGCTTTTACAGAAATTGGGTAATGAATATCTATGAAGATTCAAGGAAACAGTTTAGCTGGACTTTAAATTTCTGAAAGTGGGAAGTACAATGTCTGCACTCTGAACGATGGGTGAGCATACTCTACTTTGGATGGTTATTTGAAATTGTGATGTACATGCACTTCTGGAAATACAGCTGAGAATTAATGTTGATGAATATTTCCTAAGTTGAGCCATATTGAAATAGTCAGAAATGGACAGTGTGGTATAATAATTTTTTTTTTTTACATACTGGCTGTCTCCCACTGAGGCAGGGTGACCCGAAAAGGAAGAAACACTTTCACCATCACACTCCATCACTGTCTTACCAGAGGCATGCCACTACTAAAGTTCAAACTGCAACAATCCTCACCCCCTCCTTCAGAGTGTAGGCACTGTACTTCCCACCTCAAGTCCAGCTAATCAGTTTCCCTGAATCCATTCCTGTTCAATTCATAAAGTCTGTAGATAGACTGCCTAGACGACTGTATAAGACAAGAGCAGTTGCATTATATCTTCCTTGAGGTGAAAAGTAAAGAAAGGCACTGCCCTCAGTGGTTAGCATAATAAGGAACAATGTTTGAATTTTTGTTTTAACCCTTAAACCGTGGCAAACCCAGAAATAAAGTTTTTGAGTGACAAAATTTTGAAAAAATAACAAAATTCTTTTATTCAAAGTTTGAAAAAATATTTTTGCAGTAGAATAAAACAAAAAGGAAGAAGACTGTATGAAAACTTATACATTTATGTTTTACAATTTGATAATGTCAAATAATTATTTTGCAATTTTTTTTTGTCTTTAATGTCTAACACTATATACACTAGTTTATGATAAAAGATGAGTTTTAAGGTGTTTTGCACTTCAAACATGGGGGAAATGCATAGCTAGACACTGTTCCCCTTGGAATATACAATATAAATTGGTGCAAATTCTGTAATTATTTTTTCTATTTTTTATTGCTTTGGTTTTCTAACACACTGTACAAGGAATGCTTATGATATTACAGTTGTTTCAAGGTATATTATTCCTCAAAACAAGGAAATAAGTGGGTTAAAAAGACATGAGCAGATGTGGAGGACATAGGTGTAGGTGTAGGTTACAAGGTACCCATGGACAGACCATGGCACAGCCACACAAGACACACTATATTAGTACCTGAGCAAGCCTCTGTGCCACCAGTTCCAAAAACACCAGCTTCGTTGTTAATGGTTTCCTCCCACTGCTGGGCCTGGCTGGCTCCTCCATATCATCTGGCAGAAGGTTATAGTCTGCCACCAAGTAGTCATTATGTAATGACTGTTCTTCAGGGAAGTAATCAGTTGTGATTGGCAGACATGCAGGAAGGGTTAAACTCTTCCAGTCAACACCTTGAAAGGATCACCAGTTTTTAGTAAGAATAAATAATGCTAAGAGTATGTGTTTATATTTGTGTACAAACGTATGCAGGTGTGTGAGATTACCTATTTGTGATTATCAAGTAAAGTAGTTATTGCAGTTACATAAGCTGAACTAATTCCATTTGGTACGTATTTCAGTTTGTCATAAAATTTTGTTTGAAGTCCTTTTACCTCCTTTTGGATTCCATTCCAGAAGTTATTACTCTGTAAACAAACATTTTTATGTTCTTTCATTGCCAATTTTTCTTAGCATTCTTACAAATGAGGCCTCTTGTTGGTGCTACAAGAATCTCATCTATTTTCTTATTTTTTAACTCAATGGCCATCTCCTACCAAAGCATTGTGATCCAAAGAAAAAAACACATTCACCATCATTCATTCAATCACCTTCTTTCCAGAAGTGGGCTGGGATCATAATCAGATTACCCTCTGACTGCAACCTCCCCACCCCCCCTCCATGTCCATTAACCCCTTCAGGGTCCAAGGCCCAAATCTGAAGTGGTGCCCCAGTGTCCAAGAATTTTCAAAAAAAAAATTTTTTTATTTTTTCTTATGAAATAGTAGAGAATCTTTTTGTGAAGGTAATAAAACAAAAAGAACGAAATTTGATGGAAAATTGACGAAATTATGCTCTCGCGAATTTTGATGTGTCAGCGATATTTACGAATCGGCGATTTTACCGACGTTGACTCCCATTTTAGGCCAATTACATTATTCCAGTCAACCAAATTCTTAGCTATTTCACTAGTATTACTTCTGTTCTATCGATTGAGCACAAGAAATCGCCAAGTCAACTGTTTCAACTACAAATTAAAGTGATCGGAAATTGTTAATTTGGCCAATTTAACACAAAGTTCAAAATATTCCAATTTCAAAATAAATATCGGCAAAAATTTAACATTTCTGCTACTTTGAGCTCAGTTTCAAGCCATTTCCAGTGCTAAAACCATTCAAAATCATCTCTATTTCTGTAATATGTCTTCCATTCTATCAAATGAGACAAAGAAATCGCAAATAGAAATATAAAAAACATACGAAAAAACACTGCAAAGTCGCTGTTTTAATCGAAAAATCATGATTTCAGTTTTTTTCTCTCATTATACACAGCGTGCTGCAGGATCTGTTTTATGTGGTGCACACATACCACATAGATGTATTCTCTCATATCTAGGTCCAAATGTACCACTCACAGTTTATCAGAGTGAGCTGAGCTCATGACGTAGATCTACAGCTTGGACCCTGAACGTAAAGCCGTAGATCTACGGGACGGTTAATATTTTTATAGTGTATGTGCTTTTCTTACCTCTTCTTCATTAATTATGGCATTTTCACTGTTTTCAGCTTTTACTGTTCATATTCCTTAACACTAGCAGCTATTATTAAACTATGTCTTTGAACTTTCTCTATTTTATCAATAAAAATACATGATCCAAAAGATACATTATCAATAAAGTATTTTTTTTTGCAAGAGAGCCCCATATTACAGCTGAATGTTTTAAATTTGGTTTATATATGCTGTGAGATATGTTTTAGCATTTTACTTTCAAAAAACATTATCTATGGAGGCAAAGAAGGGAATGTATGAAAGTATAGTAGTACCAACACTCTTATATGGATGTGAAGCTTGGGTGGTAAATGCAGCAGCGAGGAGACGGTTGGAGGCAGTGGAGATGTCCTGTCTAAGGGCAATGTGTGGTGTAAATATTATGCAGAAAATTAGGAGTGTGGAAATTAGGAGAAGGTGTGAAGTTAATAAAAGCATTAGTCAGAGGGCAGAAGAGGGGTTGTTGAGGTGGTTTGGTTATTTAGAGAGAATGGATCAAAGTAGAATGACATGGAAAGCATATAAATCTATAGGGGAAGGAAAGAGGGGTAGGGGTCGTCCTCGAAAGGGTTGGAAAGAGGGGGTAAAGGAGGTTTTGTGGGCGAGGGGCTTGGACTTCCAGCAAGCGTGCATGAGCGTGTTAGATAGGAGTGAATGGAGACGAATGATACTTGGGACCTGACGATCTGTTG
This sequence comes from Cherax quadricarinatus, assembly GCF_038502225.1. NCBI lineage: Eukaryota > Metazoa > Arthropoda > Malacostraca > Decapoda > Parastacidae > Cherax > Cherax quadricarinatus. The sequence goes on along the minus strand of NW_027197634.1, from coordinate 17,160 downwards.
GAGTGTGAGCAGGGTAATATTTAGTGAAGGGATTCAGGGAAACCGGTTATTTTCATATAGTCGGACTTGAGTCCTGGAAATGGGAAGTACAATGCCTGCACTTTAAAGGAGGGGTTTGGGATATTGGCAGTTTGGAGGGATATGTTGTGTATCTTTATACGTATATGCTTCTAAACTGTTGTATTCTGAGCACCTCTGCAAAAGCAGTGATAATGTGTGAGTGTGGTGAAAGTGTTGAATGATGATGAAAGTATTTTCTTTTTGGGGATTTTCTTTCTTTTTTGGGTCACCCTGCCTCGGTGGGAGACGACCGACTTGTTGAAAAAAACAAAAAAAAAAATATCTGGACGCTGTTTAGAAGCATGCAAGTACAGTATAGCATAAGTGTTTCTCATTACTACACTTAAGTGAAGTTGTGGTGATATTCTATTAGTATTAATGTGCATAAATGTGGGTGAGCATAAGCATATAGTGTATGTGTGCATGAATGGTTCAGAGAGCCAACAAATTGATAAATTAGACATGTGCAGCATTATAAGGGACTGATTACCTCATTCTCCCTCTGCTTTCACTATTCTTCTTTGTATTGTACTGATGAAGCCACTGTGTGGTGAAATGTTCCCATTAAAAAGATACCCAAGTGTTGCACATGCGCCTAATTTATCATGTACTACTAGTGTACATTTTATTTTTGGACAAAAATTATTCCCTTTACAGTAAATAACAGTTCATGGTGTTCTGTATTAGGTCAACAATCTGTTAACTAAAGAAATGCCCTATACTATCAAAATAGTGTAATCTTATTTTATTATCTTTTATCATTGTTATATTCAAGAGCAGATGATAGAGTGGGAGAGGCACTGTCAAGAAATTTTAATGAAAATAAGAAAAAATTTTGGAGCGAGTTAAACAAGTTAAGAAAGCCTAGGGAAAATATGGATTTGTCAGTTAAAAACAGAGTAGGGGAGTTAGTAGATGGGGAGATGGAGGTATTGGGTAGATGGCGAGAATATTTTGAGGAACTTTTAAATGTTAAGGAAGAAACAGAGGCAGTAATTTCATGCACTGGTCAGGGAGGTATACCATCTTTTAGGAGTGAAGAAGAGCAGAATGTAAGTGTGGGGGAGGTACGTGAGGCATTACGTAAAATGAAAGGGGGTAAAGCAGCTGGAACTGATGGGATCATGACAGAAATGTTAAAAGCAGGGGGGGATATAGTGTTGGAGTGGTTGGTACTTTTGTTTAATAAATGTATGAAAGAGGGGAAGGTACCTAGGGATTGGCAGAGAGCATGTATAGTCCCTTTATATAAAGGGAAAGGGGACAAAAGAGACTGTAAAAATTACAGAGGAATAAGCTTACTGAGTATACCAGGAAAAGTGTACGGTAGGGTTATAATTGAAAGAATTAGAGGTAAGACAGAATGTAGGATTGCGGATGAGCAAGGAGGTTTTAGAGTGGGTAGGGGATGTGTAGATCAGGTGTTTACATTGAAGCATATATGTGAACAGTATTTAGATAAAGATAGGGAGGTTTTTATTGCATTTATGGATTTAGAAAAGGCATATGATAGAGTGGATAGAGGAGCAATGTGGCAGATGTTGCAAGTATATGGAATAGGTGGTAAGTTATTAAATGCTGTAAAGAGTTTTTATGAGGATAGTGAGGCTCAGGTTAGGGTGTGTAGAAGAGAGGGAGACTACTTCCCGGTAAAAGTAGGTCTTAGACAGGGATGTGTAATGTCACCATGGTTGTTTAATATATTTATAGATGGGGTTGTAAAGGAAGTAAATGCTAGGGTGTTTGGGAGAGGGGTGGGATTAAATTATGGGGAATCAAATTCAAAATGGGAATTGACACAGTTACTTTTTGCTGATGATACTGTGCTTATGGGAGATTCTAAAGAAAAATTGCAAAGGTTAGTGGATGAGTTTGGGAATGTGTGTAAAGGTAGAAAGTTGAAAGTGAACATAGAAAAGAGTAAGGTGATGAGGGTGTCAAATGATTTAGATAAAGAAAAATTGGATATCAAATTGGGGAGGAGGAGTATGGAAGAAGTGAATGTTTTCAGATACTTGGGAGTTGACGTGTCGGCGGATGGATTTATGAAGGATGAGGTTAATCATAGAATTGATGAGGGAAAAAAGGTGAGTGGTGCGTTGAGGTATATGTGGAGTCAAAAAACGTTATCTATGGAGGCAAAGAAGGGAATGTATGAAAGTATAGTAGTACCAACACTCTTATATGGGTGTGAAGCTTGGGTGGTAAATGCAGCAGCAAGGAGACGGTTGGAGGCAGCGGAGATGTCCTGTCTAAGGGCAATGTGTGGTGTAAATATTATGCAAAAAATTCGGAGTGTGGAAATTAGGAGAAGGTGTGGAGTTAATAAAAGTATTAGTCAGAGGGCAGAAGAGGGGTTGTTGAGGTGGTTTGGTCATTTAGAGAGAATGGATCACAGTAGAATGACATGGAAAGCATATAAATCTATAGGGGAAGGAAGGCGGGGTAGGGGTCGTCCTCGAAAGGGTTGGAGAGAGGGGGTAAAGGAGGTTTTGTGGGTAAGGGGCTTGGATTTCCAGCAAGCGTGCGTGAGCGTGTTAGATAGGAGTGAATGGAGACGAATGGTACTTGGGACCTGACGATCTGTTGGAGTGTGAGCAGGGTAATATTTAGTGAAGGGATTCAGGGAAACCGGTTATTTTCATATAGTCGGACTTGAGTCCTGGAAATGGGAAGTACAATGCCTGCACTTTAAAGGAGGGGTTTGGGATATTGGCAGTTTGGAGGGATATGTTGTGTATCTTTATATGTGTATGCTTCTAGACTGTTGTATTCTGAGCACCTCTGCAAAAACAGTGATAATGTGCGAAAGTGGTGAAAGTGTTGAATGATGATGAAAGTATTTTCTTTTTGGGGATTTTCTTTCTTTTTTGGGTCACCCTGCCTCGGTGGGAGACGGCCGACTTGTTGAAAAAAAAAAAAAAAAAAATATTCAAGAGGAAGCACTAAAACCAAATGGGTCATACAGTGCTTTGTAATTGTGATGCATAGTAATTTGGTTTGCTCCATGGGCAGGGTAGCTTTAATTCTTTGGATTAAGACCCCTTCACAAGCATTATGACAACCCTCTATAAGGGTCAAAATGCAAAATCTCTAAATCCTGCATTTCATCTTCAATTACTGTCTATCTAGCATTGTCTAGAAAAATATTAATGTCAATACTTTCCCATCAATTGATCTATTTCCATTGTAGAGTTCCCTTCAACTATGAAAATATATACAGTGGAACCTCAGTTTTTGTTTTTAATTCGTTCCAATCTGATGAAAACCAAATTTGATGAAAACTAAAGCAATATTTCCCAAAAAGAAATAATATAAATCCAATTAATCCATTCCAGACACCCAAAAATACTAACAAAAAATACATTTTATAGAGAATAACTATAGTTCTACATACAGAAAACAATGAGAAATAAATATAAAGCACTAATTTTAATGAATAAATGAACATTTAAATCAGTTTTACTTTTATTGAAGACTCTTGTTGGCATATGGAAGACGGCGAGAAGGGGAGAGGGAGGAGAGTTGATTGTTTGGAAAGGGAATCCCCTTCCACAAGAACTTCAGGTATCAAGTCCCTACCTGGGGTTACTTCCCTTCTTTGTCTTTTACTGGCACTAAGACCAGCTTGAGAGTCACTGTACCCCTGTCGCACAAAAAATCTGTCCAGAGAGGTCTGTTTCTGGCATCTCTTTAAGATTTGCCTAAAATGGGACATGGCACTGTAATTGAACATGTTGCAGACATGACTTGCAACAGCTTTGTTAGGGTGATATTTCTCCACAAGACTTTGCACCTCACTCCACTTTGCACAAATGTCCTTAATCACTGAAGAAGGCACATTCTTTACAAGATCCACATGCAACTGCCTTGCCTTTTTGCAAATTATCGCCTCCACGACACTATCTCCCGCTAACTGTTTTTCGTTGATCCACATCAACAACAACTTCTCAACATCTTCAATTGTTTGCAATCTCTGCTTCGTTAGCACACTTATCCCTTTCACAACATCAGATTCCTTGATTTCTTTTTTCTTTGCCAGGATGGAACTGATCGTTGATGAGGACTTCCTGTACGTCCTGGTGAGATCGACCACACGTACACCACTTTCGTGCTTTTCTGCAAGTTCTTTCTTGAATTCTATCGTGTTTCTCAACTTCTTTATCAAAGGGCTGACACTAGGAACTTTCTTTGGCCTCCATGGTGGCTTATTTAGCAGTCGCACTCAATAAACAAGCACAAAAAGCAATCGATTATTACAAAATGTTTTGTGTGAACGTGCAGGGTAATGACCACTCGACAAGAAACAAAGCCAGCTGACTCAGAATGTGTGTGTGGGATGCTTTGTGTGGGCATGGGTGCATTCAGTATGGCAGATGAAAACCAAAGTGACGAACAAAAACTGGGACAATATTTTGACGAAAAAATTCGTCAAAAAACAAATTCGACGAAAACCAGGGCAAACGAAAACCAAGGTTCCACCGTATTTCTCACTCTCTCCCTTATGTCACACTCTCAATTGCTCAACTAATACCTGTTTCCCTGAATCCCTTCACAAAATATTACCCTGGCTCACACTCCAACAGCTTGTCAACTCCCAATAACTATTTGTCTCCATTCACTCCTAACACACTCACACATGCCTGCTGTATGTCCAAGCCCCTTGCACACAAATCCTCTTTCACCCCCTCCCTCCATCCTTTTCTAGGACAACCCCTCCTCCCCTCCACTGCACATTTTTATACCCTCCAAGTCATCCTATTTTGCTCCATCCTCTGTAAGTGACCAAACCACCTCAACAACCCCTCCTGAGCCCTCTGAATACTTTTATTAACTTCACACCTCCTCCTACTTTCCATACTACAAACTCTTTGCATAATTTTAACTGTATATTAACATCAAATGTTTTCCATCATATACTGGAGAGCAGAGCCAAGAAGTAGGAGTAAGGTTTTATTTCCAATGTCAACAAAAGTTAGAACTTGTGTCATGACTGAGGATGATCTAGTACATCTCATCTGGCAGGAGCCACTTCATGCTAAGGCAAAAAAGAAATACTTTCACCATCATTCATGAGCAGAATCAACAATTCAGATGTCCCCCCAAACATCAAATATCTCAGGCACTGTGCTTCCCACCTCCAAGACTCAAGTTTGGCTAGCCGGTAAATACAGACTAATAAGATCTCCATTTCTCCATGGGGAAGTGGAACAGAATTCTTCCTCCGTAAGCCATGCATATCATAAAAGGCGACTAAAATAACGGGAGCAAGGGGCTAATAACTCCTTCTCCTGTATACGTTACTAAGGTTATGAGGAGAAATTCTTGTTTTTCTTTTTGGGTCACCCTGCCTTGATAGGATATGGCTGGTTTGTTGAAAGATCTCCATTGTCTCTGGGTTAGATCAGGAGACCATCAGCACTCATCCAAGAACCTAGCAATATTTTAACACTAACCATTCACTCCTCTTCCACAACATACTGTGCTCATTTTTAACATATCACTTACAAGCTATTTTCATACCCTCCTCATAATACAAAATAACCAGCCTCAATTGGTTACTGACAAATTTTTCCAAAATTAAAAATAACTATAGTACATACTCTTTGCATCATCTTGTGGATAAGAAACATTTTTATTTGTTTAAGAATTAAAATATTAGCTTTGTGTATATTTTGGAAAACATCTTGAAAAATGTACATATATCATACTACGTATATTTACTATTCTGTAAACATGTTAAAATTGGTTATTTATACATATGCAAGAGCATGTTAGGGAAATAGCTTCATACACACATATGAACTCCCACAACACCTGTTAAGCAGCAACATCTAGGTAACTGGTGCAGCTGTAGAAAAGTAATATCAAATAAAAATTACTTAAATTCTTGAGAAAAATGATTACTGCAGTAATTTCTCAAAATGTACTGTATTCCAATTTAATTATTTCCATCCCAGAAATAAATACCTAGCACTAGATCTTACTGCCTCTTAGTACTGTAGAGGGAATGCACAGGTTAATGCAGACTAAAGCTTTCAAAGCTGACAGTGAAAATGCAGCACTATAAGTGTCCACACAAGCACACACAAGAGTGACTTCTTGCTCAAGTTAATATTACTCACTACATAAATTCTGTTATGTATGATACTGTACTGATAAACAAGTACTCAAAATAACAAATCATCTGTGCCCATAATATTTATATTAAAAGATTCATGCCTAGTGTGAAAATGAGACGTCATCATTCATATTCCGTTTCTTTTCTGCTCCTAAAGATTACCTCATGAACGATGACAACACTCAAAAAATGAACCAGCTCTTTGTAACAGTTTGTGTGTGTTAAGGTGGGGTAAGGGAAGCTTCATTATTTCACAAGACCAAAGAAAATAAGTAAAGACTGTTTCTGGTTACTGAACTTGCCTAAAAACAAGGCTCAGCCATTGACAATTATATTTTTGAAATTTCCTTATTACTTAGCTGACCAATTCATATATTTGATATACGTATATACTTAAATTACTTTTGTAATTTTCAAGTTTTCTGATGATTCCTTTATTACATATGTTAACAAATGAAAAGTTAATAACTTAAAACTATTATCCCTGCAATTTATACTAGGAATTTTTCTAAGAGCAGTAAAAAAATTCCATCTAGCAACCAGAAAGGTATGCACTTTCTTAGCCTTCACTCACCCCTAGACACTACTGTACACACCATGCGTGCTACCTGACCACAATAGTTCTGCACCTAGTGAAGATATTAAGCAGTAAAAAATACTTGGAAATTCTCCCCATTCACATTGTAATATAAAAACAGTATATCAGCATAATATACTTTTGAACATCCGAGTGCATCCCCATTGGCCCTCGGGAAAAATCGTCACCTACTGTATGAGATTCTAACCTACACTTGTCTTCACTATGTCCCTCTTCTCAGGAGCTTGCATGAAAAAAAAAAATAAGGAAACTTGCATTTATAACTTTCAAATGAAATTATATTAAAAATGAGGGCCACACAAACAGGTAGTGTATAGTACATACTTCAGATTTTAACATCAAATAATGTGTTTGCTATTATGTACAAGAATGCTTTATTACATTTTATACTGATGAACAAAGTATTCTGGGAACATGAAAGTCTGAAAAACCATTTGAACAGAAGAATGGACTATGAGTAAGAAAGATCTGTATATTTCCACCTCAGTCAGAGACTCAATTCACTAGATAAAGATGGTCTGTGACTGAGGCTGAGATAAACAAGCTTTCTAACCTGTGTTTCACATTTCTGTCAAAGTGGTTTCTCAATTTGCATTGATCAGTGTTTATGACACTTCAAGCATGGAAGTTCTTGTTTATATAGTCTCATCCAGCAATTTGAGATGGAAAGGCTTGACCATTTCTTTTATGCACAAAATAACGCATTCATACTTTCATGAAGCTTTATTTCATCTGTTCCAGCCTACATGAGACTGAAATATCAGTGAAAAAAATGCTGGGGATGGCCCATGGAGAGGCTCCAGGAGTAGAAAAACTCTCAGAACTCTTCAAAGGTATATATCAAAGGTATAATAAAACTCTTTTGCATAACTATTTCTGCAAACTGAACTATAAAGCATAAGAATCAATGATAACTATCATAAATTGTGTACAGTATTGCTTTCATGACAAGAGAATCATTTATAAGTAAGTAAGCAAGCAAGTAAGTTTATTCAGGTATACACAAATACAGTTACATAGAATTATCATACATAGCAGCATATGTGTAGAGAACCTAGGATAACCCAAAAAAGTCAGACTGAGTGACTTATTTCCATTGGGGTCCTTTTACCTTATTATTATAATATAAAGGTTATAATATTTTCTTATTATTCTATAATGAAGATAACATCTTATTATCATACTAAAAAGACTATCTACTACACGAGGGTCATTAAGATTATCTACAATACAAGGGTCATTACTAGGAATAAGGTAAAATTTACACATATGTTAGCTAAAAAATAGAAAATCATTCCCCTCCCTTTCTGTAGCTACATTCATCAGACACCTTTTGGCACTCTTCTTGAACTGGTTCATGCTATGACTGGCTTTGACATGTGCGGGTAGTCTGTTTCATTCCTTTATTGCTGTACAATAAAAGGTGTTTGAAGCCTGGCCAATGACTGTGGGCACTACAAAGTTGTGCTCTCTCCCCCTAGTACTATGATTGCTTTGGTTCCCAACCTTGACAAAACTGACAGCAAGATATTCTGGACACTGTTTGTGAGCAATTTTATAAACATGATTTAGCTTCAGTTGTTTTACTCTGTCTTCAACATTCAGCATATCCAACTGCTGTAATTCATCCTGGCCTACATGTTCTCTTGGTCCCAGCCCCAGGATGAATCTTACGATTTTGTTCTGGGTGATTTGTAGTCTATCTTTCAGTTTTTTTGTCAAGGCAGAGTACCATGAAGAGCATGCGTAATCCATATGGCATTGTACAAGGGCTAGACATAGGGTCCTGCGAGCCTCAGTAGGTAGACACTGTGCTTGTCTATACAGGAACTTCAGTCTGGCATTCGCTTTCTTTACTACACTGTTCCCTATCAATTCTCCTGACATGCATGGGTCAAAGGGGATTCCCAGATATTTTACTGATGAAACCAAAGTGATGGGCTCCCCATTACACTGGACATTAAAATTATTTACCCTTCTCAGTTTATGTTTCGTGCCAAAAAGAATGGCTTCAGTTTTCCCGAGGTGTAATGATAGTTTGTTGTCTACTAACCATTTGCTGCAGGACTCCAGTTCCAGTGTCAAAACATTAGCTATATCTTGTGGGTCTTTACCTGACACTAACAGGGCACTGTCATCTGCATACAGTAAGAGTTTGCACTTGAAACTGATAGGCATGTCATTGACATAACATAAGAATAATAAGGGACCCAGAATACTACCTTGGGGAACTCCACATGTTATCGGCAGGGGTTCTGATTCCGTTTTGTTGATTTTGACAATTTGTCTCCTGTTGCTAAGGTAGGACTTAAACCAGTCTACAGAACCTATACCGATAGCTTGAAGTTTCGTACATAATATATTGTGGTTGACAGTATCGAAGGCCTTTTGCAGGTCTAAGGTTACCATACCTATGAGGTTCCCCTTTGATATTTCAGTTCTCAGGTAATCCATCAGATTAATTAGGGAGGTGTTGGTTGAGTAAGATCTTCTAAAGCCCGATTGATAGCTATGGAGAATGTTGTTGTCATTAAGGTACTTAACTACTTGAGAGTACACTGCCCTCTCTAGAATTTTGGATATTATACTGAGTATACTAACAGGCCTATAGTTGCTGACATCAGACCTACTATTTTTCTTGAAGATAGGAGTAACTCTGGCCTCCTTGAACCCCTCAGGTACGGTATTAGTGGTGATTGATAGATTTATTATGTGAGCAATAGGGATTGACAGTTCAGAAGCACCATCTTTTAGGAACTTAGACGGGATGTTATCAGGGCCTGTGCTCTTAGTTGGGTTTAACCTACTTAGTTCTTTTTGAATAAAGTCATGAGATACACTTACTAGTTGACATCTGTTTGGGGTTACCCCTTTATTGGTATAGTATGTTTGAAACTTGTCAGAGTCTGTGTTGAAGGTATTTGATGCAGCTGGTAGTTTACTTACTAGTGTTGATGCAACAGATGTGTAGTAGGAATTAAAGCAATTTGTCACCTTAGATGTTTCGTGGCATACCTCATTATCGATAGTGAGTACTATGTTAGACCTATCTACTGGCTTATGGCTATACCCCAACTGTTTTAGTTGTTGCCAGAGCTTTCTGGGGTTATGCTTATACTCTTCAATTTTTGAGCAATAGTGCTTTGCCTTTGCTCCTTTTATAAGTCTCTGTACTCTGTTCCTCACCCTTTGGAATTCATTTAGTGCTGCAATATCCTGTCTGTTTGCTTAAAATCTTTTTAGCAGCTGGTCTCTGAATTTCACATTATCTAATATCTCAGTAGTCATCCAGGGTTCAGTTCTTCGTTTAATCCTAACCTCTTTAACTGGTGCAATATTATCAAGGATGGTAGTGAACATTGTTTTGAATTTTTCCCACGCATCGTTTACGTCCGTGCAACTTGTTATCTCTGTCCAGTCACAATTGTGTAGCCTATTTACCAGTGTTTCTTTACTGTAGTTTCTAGTTGACCTCATTTTTATTGTCCTGTGTAGGCCTATCCTATCCCTAGTGATTTTCCTGGTGCAGTAAATGATGAAATGATCACTAAGGCCTGTGGTAATGACGCCTGACTGACTAATGTTCTCAGAGCGGTTACAAAGTATGTGGTCAATTAGGGTGGCTGAGAACTGTGTGATCCGGGTTGGTGTATTAATTGCTAAGTATATTGCAGCTGTAAAAATTTTGCAATGATATAGCAGTCTACACTCAAACATACTGCTTAACTCCCTTAACATATTAGTTTTTTTTTTTTTTTAACAAGTCGGCCATCTCCCACCGAGGCAGGGTGACCCAAAAAGAAAGAAAATCCCAAAAAAGAAAATACTTTCATCATCATTCAACTCTTTCACCTCACTAACACATAATCACTGTTTTTGCAGAGGTGCTCAGAACACAACAGCTTAGAAGCATATACGTATAAAGATACACAACATATCCCTCCAAACCGTCAATATCCCGAACCCTTCCTTTAGAGTGCAGGCATTGTACTTCCCATTTCCAGGACTCAAGTCTGGCTATATAAAAATAACCGGTTTCCCTGAATCCCTTCACTAAATATTACTCTGCTCACACTCCAACAGATCGTCAGGTCCCAAATACCATTCGTCTCCATTCACTCCTATCTAACACGCTCACGCACGCCTGCTGGAAGTCCAAGCCCCTCACCCACAAAACCTCCCTTACGCCTTCCTTCCAACCTTTTCGAGGACGACCCCTACCCCGCCTTCCTTCCCCTACAGATTTAAATACTCTCCATGTCATTCTTCTTTGATCCATTCTCTCTAAATGACCAAACCACCTCAACAACCCCTCTTCAGCCCTCTGACTAATACTTTTATTAACTCCACACCTTCTCCTAATTTCCACACTCCGAATTTTCTGCATAATTTTTACACCACACATTGCCCTTAGACAGGACATCTCCACTGCCTCCAATCGCCTCCTCACTGCTGCATTCACAACCCAAGCTTCACACCCATATAAGAGTGTTGGTACTACTATACTTTCATACATTCCCTTCTTTGCCTCCAAAGATAATGTTTTTTGTCTCCACATATACCTCAACGCACCACTCACCTTTTTTTCCCTCATCAATTCTATGATTAACCTCATCCTTCATAAATCCATCCATCCATATTAGTATGTCAGAGAAAATACATTTTATGATATTATAAAAGCGAAATTCAGCTATTCTGAAATCTGGCGAGTGTATTTAAGTTGTAAGTACATTCAGGTCAAGTATATTTATAATGGTAGTAGGTTGGTAGACAGCAACCACCCAGGGAGGTACTACCGTCCTGCCAAGTGAGTGTAAAACGAAGCCTGTGATTGTTTTACATGATGGTAGGATTGCTGATGTCTTTTGTCTGTCTCATAAATATGCAAGATTACAGGCATGTCTTGCTACTTCTACTTACACTTAGGTCACACTACACATACATGTACACATTTATTTATACACACTCATCTGAGTTTTCTTTGATTTTATCTTAATAGTTCTTGGTCTTATTAATTTTCCTTTTATATCCATGGGGAAGTGGAATAAGAATCTTTCCTCCGTAAGCCATGCGTGTTGTAAAAGTCAACTAAAATGCCGGGAACAATGGGCTAGTAACCCCTTTTCCTGTAAAGATTACTAAAAAGAATAAGAAGAAGAAAATTGTCAAAGTGGGAAGTCTGAATGTGCGTGGATGTTGTGCAGATGATAAGAAAGAGATGATTGTGGATGTTATGAATGAGAAGAAGCTGGATGTCCTGGCTTTAAGTGAAACAAAGCTGAAGGGGGTGGGAGAGTTTCAGTGGAGAGGAATAAATGGGATTAGGTCAGGGGTTTCAAATAGAGTTAGAGCTAAAGAAGGAGTAGCAATAATGTTGAAGGATAAGCTATGGCAGGAAAAGAGGGACTATAAATGTATTAATTCAAGGATTATGTGGAGTAAAATAAAGATTGGATGTGAAAAGTGGGTTATAATAAGCGTGTATGCACCTGGAGAAGAGAGAAGTGTAGAGGAGAGAGAGAGATTTTGGGAAATGTTGAGTGAATGCGTGGGGAGTTTTGAATCAAGTGTGAGAGTAATGGTGGTTGGGGATTTTAATGCTAAAGTGGGTAAAAATGTTATGGAGGGAGTAGTAGGTAAATTTGGGGTGCCAGGGGTAAATGTAAATGGGGAGCCTTTAATTGAGCTATGTGTAGAAAGAAATTTGGTAATAAGTAATACATATTTTATGAAAAAGAGGATAAATAAATATACAAGGTATGATGTAGCACGTAATGAAAGTAGTTTATTAGATTATGTATTGGTGGATAAAAGGTTGATGGGTAGGCTCCAGGATGTACATGTTTATAGAGGGGCAACTGATATATCGGATCATTATTTAGTTGTAGCTACAGTTAGAGTAAGAGGTAGATGGGAAAAGAGGAAGGTGGCAACAACAAGTAAGAGGGAGGTGAAAGTGTATAAACTAAGGGAGGAGGAAGTTCGGGTGAGATATAAGCGACTATTGGCAGAAAGGTGGGCTAGTGCAAAGATGAGTAGTGGGGGGGTTGAAGAGGGTTGGAATAGTTTTAAAAATGCAGTATTAGAATGTGGGGCAGAAGTTTGTGGTTATAGGAGGGTGGGGGCAGGAGGAAAGAGGAGTGATTGGTGGAATGATGAAGTAAAGGGTGTGATAAAAGAGAAAAAGGTAGCTTATGAGAGGTTTTTACAAAGCAGAAGTGTTATAAGAAGAGCAGAGTATATGGAGAGTAAAAGAAAGGTAAAGAGAGTGGTGAGAGAGTGCAAAAGGAGAGCAGATGATAGAGTGGGAGAGGCACTGTCAAGAAATTTTAATGAAAATAAGAAAAAATTTTGGAGTGAGTTAAACAAGTTAAGAAAGCCTAGGGAAAATATGGATTTGTCAGTTAAAAACAGAGTAGGGGAGTTAGTAGATGGGGAGATGGAGGTATTGGGTAGATGGCGAGAATATTTTGAGGAACTTTTAAATGTTAAGGAAGAAACAGAGGCAGTAATTTCATGCACTGGTCAGGGAGGTATACCATCTTTTAGGAGTGAAGAAGAGCAGAATGTAAGTGTGGGGGAGGTACGTGAGGCATTACGTAAAATGAAAGGGGGTAAAGCAGCTGGAACTGATGGGATCATGACAGAAATGTTAAAAGCAGGGGGGGATATAGTGTTGGAGTGGTTGGTACTTTTGTTTAATAAATGTATGAAAGAGGGGAAGGTACCTAGGGATTGGCAGAGAGCATGTATAGTCCCTTTATATAAAGGGAAAGGGGACAAAAGAGACTGTAAAAATTATAGAGGAATAAGCTTACTGAGTATACCAGGAAAAGTGTACGGTAGGGTTATAATTGAAAGAATTAGAGGTAAGACAGAATGTAGGATTGCGGATGAGCAAGGAGGTTTTAGAGTGGGTAGGGGATGTGTAGATCAGGTGTTTACATTGAAGCATATATGTGAACAGTATTTAGATAAAGATAGGGAAGTTTTTATTGCATTTATGGATTTAGAAAAGGCATATGATAGAGTAGATAGAGGAGCAATGTGGCAGATGTTGCAAGTATATGGAATAGGTGGTAAGTTATTAAATGCTGTAAAGAGTTTTTATGAGGATAGTGAGGCTCAGGTTAGGGTGTGTAGAAGAGAGGGAGACTACTTCCCGGTAAAAGTAGGTCTTAGACAGGGATGTGTAATGTCACCATGGTTGTTTAATATATTTATAGATGGGGTTGTAAAGGAAGTAAATGCTAGGGTGTTTGGGAGAGGGGTGGGATTAAATTATGGGGAATCAAATTCAAAATGGGAATTGACACAGTTACTTTTTGCTGATGATACTGTGCTTATGGGAGATTCTAAAGAAAAATTGCAAAGGTTAGTGGATGAGTTTGGGAATGTGTGTAAAGGTAGAAAGTTGAAAGTGAACATAGAAAAGAGTAAGGTGATGAGGGTGTCAAATGATTTAGATAAAGAAAAATTGGATATCAAATTGGGGAGGAGGAGTATGGAAGAAGTGAATGTTTTCAGATACTTGGGAGTTGACGTGTCGGCGGATGGATTTATGAAGGATGAGGTTAATCATAGAATTGATGAGGGAAAAAAGGTGAGTGGTGCGTTGAGGTATATGTGGAGTCAAAAAACGTTATCTATGGAGGCAAAGAAGGGAATGTATGAAAGTATAGTAGTACCAACACTCTTATATGGGTGTGAAGCTTGGGTGGTAAATGCAGCAGCGAGGAGACGGTTGGAGGCAGCGGAGATGTCCTGTTTAAGGGCAATGTGTGGTGTAAATATTATGCAGAAAATTCGGAGTGTGGAAATTAGGAGAAGGTGTGGAGTTAATAAAAGTATTAGTCAGAGGGCAGAAGAGGGGTTGTTGAGGTGGTTTGGTCATTTAGAGAGAATGGATCACAGTAGAATGACATGGAAAGCATATAAATCTATAGGGGAAGGAAGGCGGGGTAGGGGTCGTCCTCGAAAGGGTTGGAGAGAGGGGGTAAAGGAGGTTTTGTGGGTAAGGGGCTTGGACTTCCAGCAAGCGTGCGTGAGCGTGTTAGATAGGAGTGAATGGAGACGAATGGTACTTGGGACCTGACGATCTGTTGGAGTGTGAGCAGGGTAATATTTAGTGAAGGGATTCAGGGAAACCGGTTATTTTCATATAGTCGGACTTGAGTCCTGGAAATGGGAAGTACAATGCCTGCACTTTAAAGGAGGGGTTTGGGATATTGGCAGTTTGGAGGGATATGTTGTGTATCTTTATATGTTTATGCTTCTAGACTGTTGTATTCTGAGCACCTCTGCAAAAACAGTGATAATGTGCGAGTGTGGTGAAAGTGTTGAATGATGATGAAAGTATTTTCTTTTTGGGGATTTTCTTTCTTTTTTGGGTCACCCTGCCTCGGTGGGAGACGGCCGACTTGTTGAAAAAAAAAAAAAAAAAAAATTTTTTTAGCACGTGCAACTGTATGTATAGTGCTGTATAGCTACTGGTAAACATAGTTTTGCTGTCTCGGGTTAGCTTAGGTAAAGTTTGTCAGGAAACAGGACAAGTATTTCCTGACATGAGCCTTGGTCATATGATGACCCACAGCTAGAGCTTTTGGTCATCTGACTGAGGCCTTGCACTGGCTTACCATTTCACCCCCTCAGAATATTTAACCCCTTGACTGTCGCAACCCCAAATCCTGAGGTGTCTCGTGGTGTCGCAAAATTAAAAAAAAAAAAATATTTTTTCTTATGAAATGATAGAGAATCTTTTCCCGATTGTAATGACACTAAAAGAACGAAATTTGATGGAAAACTGGTGGAATTACACTCTTGCGAAATTAGCGACCTCGGCAATATTTACGAATCGGCAATTTCGCCCACTTTGAGCCCTATTTTCGGCTAATTCCATTGTTCCAGCTGACCAAACTCATAGCTATTTCTTTAGGACTCCATTTTTTCTATTGATTGAGTACAAGAAACTGCCCATTTACCAATTTCAACTACCCAAAAATATGGTCAGAAATTTGCAATTTGGCCAATTTCACGAAAATTAAAAAATGACAATTTCAAAATAGGGTCCAGAATGAACAATGCAGACATTCCTGGCTCTAAAATAACATTTCCTATGTTCATCAGTCACATCTCCAGGCCCCTCTGATATTACTCTTGCTTTCTATTCTGAATTTTTATTCAAACAAAAAATAAAAGATATACTGTTATGCAGACTACTGTAATATTGTAATAATTGTATAAATAATGTAAACCCATTCATGACTGCATATTAGAATGGATACTTGGACATTTATTGGAAAATGACATCATTTGTTTACTTTTGAACATCGACAAAAATCAAACATTTCCCCTACTTTGAGCTCCATTTCAGGTTCTTGCCTTGCAGGGGCCTACTGGCCCATGCAAGGCAGGTTCATGTCACCTCTCAGCTTAGACCAATGACCAACCTAGTCAGGTCACATCCACTGAAGGAATGAGCATGGCATCAGACCTAGAAGCACAAGTTAGTCAGGTTCAACTCACACCCACCCACACCCACTCATGTAGTATTTATCTAACCTATTTTTACTTTCCTCGTAAAAGGGGAGCGTTAATGAGACATGGCATCAGTGAATCCCTGGCGTTTGCCACGCTATTTGCTCTAGCTGGCGCTCAATTGAACTGGTGCTCCCACAAGGTACTAAGTGGTGCCAGATTTTTTTAATACTACACACACAGAGTGTTAAGACCCATTCTCTTGTGTCTAGGCGACTCAGGCCTATCGCCCCAACTTTGAAGGAATGAAAAATAAAATGTTGATCTACGTTCAGAGCGCTACGGGCGCAAACGTATATCTACATTTGGACAGTTTATGGGTTTAGTTTTTTTTTTTTTCAACAAGTCGGCCGTCTCCCACCAAGGCAGGGTGAAGGTATTTAATTTAAATAAGATTCTGTCATAAAAACACCCAACTTTAAAGGCTAATACACTTTGCATCACTGGTGAGCTCAGTATTGAATTACAGCCTCTCCTCACTTAATGACCGAGTTCCATTCCTAAGACCACATCGGTAAATGAATTTGTCACTAAGCAAGGAGCATAGGTAGTAGGTTGGTAGACAGCAACCACCCAGGGAAGTACTACCGTCCTGCCAGATGACTGTGAAACAAAAACCTGTAACTGTTTTGCATGATGGTAGGATTGCTGGTTTCTTTTTCTGTCTCATAAACACGCTAGATAACAGGGATATCTTGCTACTCCTACTTACACTTTGGTCACACTTCACAGACACGCACATGCATATATATATATATACATACATCTAGGTTTTTCTCCTTTTTCTAAATAGCTCTTGTTCTTTTTTATTTCTTCTATTGTCCATGGGGAAGTGGAAAAGAAT